>NW_013750523.1:0-1439 GCF_000517525.1 Limulus polyphemus
CATTGGTGCAGTAAATACTCTACATAGTGTACACTATCCCTTGTGTAGTAAAACTCTACATACTTTACCCTATTCCTTGTTCAGTAAATACTCTACATAGTGTACCCTATCCCTGGTGCAGTAAATACTCTACATAGTGTACCCTATTTCTGGTGTAGTAAATACTCGACATATTGTACTTTTCCCTTGTGTAGTAAATACTCTACATAGTGTACTCTATTCATGGTGCGGTAAATACTCTACTTAGTGTACTCTATCCCTGGTGCAGTAAATACTCTACATACTGTAACTTATCCAGGTGCAGTAAATACTCTACATACTGTACCCTATCCAGGTGCATTAAGTACTCTACATAGTGTACCCTATCTCTGGTGTAGTAAATACTCTACATTGTTTACCCTATACCTGGTGTAACAAATACTCTACATACTGTACCGTATCCATGGTGTAGTAATTACTCTACATAGTGTACTATATCTCTGGTGCAGTAAATACTCTACATTCTGTAACTTATCTCTGGTGCAGTAAATACTCTACATACTGTACCCTATCCTTGTTGTAGTAAATACTCTACATACTGTACCCTATCCAGGTGCATTAAATACTCTACATAGTGTACTCTATCCCTGGTGTAGTAAATACTCTACATTGTTTACCCTATACCTGGTGTAGCAAATACTCTACATACTGTACCCTATCTATGTTGTAGTAATTACTCTACATAGTGTACTATATCTCTGGTGCAGTAAATACTCTACATATAGTACCCTATCCCTGATCCAGTAAATACTCTACATAGTGTACCCTCTCCTTGGAGTAGTAAATAATCGACATATAGGACCTATTCCTAGTGTAGTAAATACTCTACATAGTGTACGGTATCCCTGGTGCAGTAAATACTCTACATACTGTACCCTATCCCTGGTGTAGTAAATACACTACATATTGTACCTATCGCTGGTGCAGTAAATACTCTACATACTGTATCCTATCATTGGTGCAGTAAATACTCTACATAGTGTACAATATCTCTGGTGTAGTAAAACTCTACATACTGTACCCTATTCCTTGTTTAGTAATTACTGTACATGGTGTACCCTATCCCTGGTGCAGTAAATACTCTACATAGTGTACCCTATCCCTGGTGCAGTAAATACTCTACATAGTGTACCCTATCCCTGGTGTAGTAAATACTCTACATATTGTACCTGTCCATGGTGAAGTAAATACTCTACAAATGTACCCTATCTGTACAGTATGTAGAGTATTTACTGCACCAGAGATAAGGTACAGTATGTAGAGTATTTATTCTACACCATCCTATCCCTGGTGTAGTTAATACTCTACATAGTGTACTCTATTCCTGGTGCAGTAAATACTCTACATAGTTTACCCTATCCCTGGTGCAGTAAATACTCTTCATGCTGTACCTTATCCCT
>NW_013750524.1:0-1253 GCF_000517525.1 Limulus polyphemus
TTTTCATTTGCTTTAACCGGGCACAAACCACGAACTTTCCGATTCAGTCTAGGTGCGCTGACCTTGTACCTCGCTCAATCTGTATGACAGTTACAAATAATTCAAAGAACTTACTACATTTATTAACCCAGTGCCGAGGAGCCCTTTAGTTCAATACCAGGGATCATCAGGCCGATTAGGATCGACAGACATAGCGACATATTAATGGTTGAGGCTTTATTTATGCAAGTAATAAAAAAAATCATTTAGTAAATGTAAAATGATTTAGGAATGGCAGTGCCAAAAAGAATGCAAACAAGAATATAGGGATGATACAGCTATACATAAATCATCCTTATATGACTTTCAATATTAAAATTTAATGGCCATTCACTCCCACCACAGTCAACCTTGCAGTTTCTAACTTTCCTCTGAACGAACTACTCCTTCACGTGACTTTACTTTTGTTTCCACTCGTCTGATTCGATGAAGTTAACTTATGATAAGAGATCTACTGAAGTCAGCTTTGTACCTGGAGACAAGGTATGGTTGTATAATCCCAGGAAGACCAAAGGGAAGTCTCCCAAGTTGTCTTCTCCATGGGAAGGCCCATATGACATAGTGGATCATCTCTCAGACGTGACTTTCCAGATAAAATGTGGTCGGCGAGGTAAGCCAAAAGTGGCACATGCCAACAGGCTTTGGTGTTATCACGGTCCAGGACATTTCAGTTGGGACGAATTGGACAACAGAACAAATGACACTGCTGAAGACGTGCCACCTGAAGAAGCCACTGTCGAAGAAGAGACTCTACTCAGTTTTGAGAAGGGAAACGGTGAAGCTCTTGGTGAAGTTACTACCACTGATGTGACTGTTACCGATGATAGGACATTTACTGATGAAGCAGATGAACCCCATATGAAGCAGAAGCCAACGAGATGGAGACCAGTACGGAAGAAGATACGTCCCGTAAAATTAAGAGACTTTGTTGAATTGTAATTATGTGATTTTAATTCTGTACATTTAATTAAGTTATTGTTAATTGCTATTGGTTTATTGTATGTGGCTATTGTTCGGGACGAACAATATCAAGGAGGGGGCAGTGTTGCGTCAGCGAGGTCACGTGACTAGTGCCACGCCACGTTTCTAGAACTATCTTGTTCCTTCGTGAATGCCCTAGCATGTACTAGATATATGTTTGTCTGGTATACATATAAGACGCTCACAACGTGACAACAATGTGTGTAGGTAGTGAGTAATTGATCTGCAGTGAG
>NW_013750525.1:0-1253 GCF_000517525.1 Limulus polyphemus
CATAATGAACATCATCAGGTCCGACCGATGTACTGCCAGATCGATGAAGAGCAAGTTTGAGTTCCACCACCGTAAAGGGGCGATTATAATCATAGAGACGATTGGCCCGAAAAGAAAGAGGCAATCGCTCTGCTCGAGACTTTATGGCCAAGAAGGCAGGGGAAGAAACAGAAGTGCTAGATGCACGAGAAAAGCTCTGGCCGAGAGCATCAGCAAGGCTCTGGACATTAGCAACTTCCTGGCCATTGGAGAGCAAGATGGAAAGGGGATGGGAAGCATACCTTCCAGTGACTCTCCGAATCTTGTCCCATACAGTTTTGGAATTGGTGGTAGAAGAGATGCTAGTAGTGAACTTTATCCAAGACTCCTTTTGGCTTTGACGTCGAACCTGCCGAGCATGGGCATGGGCCCGCTGATAAACAATGCAGTTAGAAAGAGTGAGATACCGTCGAAAGGTATCCCAGGCTCGTTTTTGAGCCTTCCGTGCTTCCTGGCAGGCAGGACTCCACCATGGACGAGGATACCGTGGAAAACGTGTCGAGGTCTTAGGAATAGAATAAACAGCCGCCTGGACAATACAGCCAGTCACTGCCACCACACAATCGTCTATTGATGGTAGACAGATGAAGGCAGGATCAAGTTCAGAGAGAGAGGTGAAAGATGGCCAGTCAGCCTGGTCCAGCTTCCACCGTGGCACTCGGGTCGGGTGGCATCGACCATGGCCAACCTATCTCAGTGTGATGGGAAAATGATCACTGCTCCGAGGATCGCTGTCGACCATCCAAGAAAAACGAGTGAAAAGTGCAGGGGAGCAAATTGAGAGATCAATGGCAGTAAAAGACTGACTAGGTGCATGAAAGTAAGTGTATGTTTCAGTATTGAAGAGAGAGAAAGGTTGTGATCCGAGAGCATGCGCTCTATGGAACGACCCCTCCCATCAATATCAGCACCACCCCAGAGGGAGTTGTGTCCATTTAAGTCTCCCAAAAGTAAAAAGGGAGGTGGCAACTGGTCAACGAGGGCATCAAGGTCCAATTGATTATAAGTCTCCCCAGGATACAGGTAGAGAGAACAAACTGTGATGGCAAAACCCAAGGAAACACGTATGGTTACAGCCTCCAAGGGTGTATCGAGGGACACGGATAAGGAGGGCACATGCTGGTCAACCAACATGCCACCCCTCCATGTACCCGCCCATCACACAACCTGTCATTCCGGTACAAGGAAAACTGCCGAAGGGTGACTGTATCGGC
>NW_013750526.1:0-2840 GCF_000517525.1 Limulus polyphemus
TGTCGGATCTTAATTCACATCCTTCCTTGTTTAATATAAGAGTTGGATCTTTAATGCACATCCTTCCTTTTTTAATATAAGTGTTGGATCTTTAATGCACATCCTCCCATGTTTAGTATAGGTATTGGATCTTTAATGCACACCCTCCCTTTTTTACTATAGGTGTAAAATTTTTAATTCACATCCTCCCTTGTTTACTATAGGTGTGAGATCTTTAATGCACATCCTTCCTTGTTTACTATAGGTATTTGGATCTTTAATGCACACCCTCTCTTGTTTACTATAGGTGTTGGATCTTTAATGCCCATCCTCCCTTGTTTATTATAGGTGGTGGATCTTTAATGCACATCTTTCCTTGTTTACTATAACTGTTGAATCTTTATTGCACAACCTCCATTGTTTTCTATAGGTGTTGGATCTTTAAAGCACATCCTCCCTTGTTTACTATAGGTGTTGGACCTTTGATGGACATCCTTCCTTGTTTACTATAAGTGTTGGGTCTTTAATGCATATCCTTCCTTCTTTACTATAAGTTTTGGATCTTTAATGCACATCCTTCCCGTTTCACTATAAGTGTTGGATCTTTAATGCACATCCTCCCTTGTTTACTATAGGTTTTGGATCTTTAATATAGTAAACAAAGAAAGATAGGCATTAAAGAACCAACACTTATATTAAACAAGGAAGGATGTGAACTAAAGATCCAACACTTATAGTAAACAAGGAAGGATGTGCATTAAAGATCTCACACCTATAATAAACAAGGGAGGATGTGCATTAAAAATTCAACACCTATATTAAAAAAATGGAGGATAAGCATTAAAGATCTATACTTATAGTAAACAAGGAAGGATATGCATTAAAGATCCAACACCTATAGTAAACAAGGGAGGATGTGCATTAAAGATCCAAAACCTATACTAAACAAGGGAGAATGTGCATTAAAGATCCAAAACACATAGAAAACAAGGGATGATATGCATTAAAGATACAAAACCTATAGTAAACAAGGGAGGATGTTCATTAGAGATCCAAAACTTATAGTAAAGAAGGAAGGATGTGCATTAAAGACCCAACACTTATAGTAAATAAGGAAGGATGTCCATCAAAGGTCCAACACCTATAGTAAACAAGGGAGGATGTGCTTTAAAGATCCAACACCTATAGTAAACAATGGA
Organism: Limulus polyphemus; assembly: GCF_000517525.1. Taxonomy (NCBI): domain Eukaryota; kingdom Metazoa; phylum Arthropoda; class Merostomata; order Xiphosura; family Limulidae; genus Limulus; species Limulus polyphemus. Next base: position 1,179 of record NW_013750526.1, read on the forward strand.
GGTTGTGCAATAAAGATTCAACAGTTATAGTAAACAAGGAAGGATGTGCATTAAAGATCCACCACCTATAATAAACAAGGGAGGATGGGCATTAAAGATCAAACACCTATAGTAAAGAAGGGAAGATGTGCATTAAAGATCCAACACCTATAGTAAACAAGGAAGGATAGGCATTAAAGATCCAACGCCTATAGTAAACAAGGGAGGATGTGCATTAAAGATCCAAAACGTATATTAAACAAAGAAGGATAGGCATTAAAGATCCAACACCTATAGTAAACAAGGGAGGATGTGCATGAAAGATGAAACACTTATAGTAAACAAGAGAGGTGTGCATTAAAGATCCAACACCTATAGTAAACAAGGGAGGATGTGCATTAAAGATCCAACACTTATACTAAACAAGGAGGGATGTGCATTAAAGATCCAACACCTATAGTAAACAAGGATGGATGTGCATTAAAGATCTCACACCTATAATAAACAAGTGAGGATGTGCATTAAAAATTCAACACCTATATTAAAAAAATGGAGGATATGCATTAAAGATCTATACTTATAGCAAACAAGGAAGGATATGCATTAAAGATCCAACACCTATAGTAAACAAGGGAGGATGTGCATTAAAGATCCAACACCTATACTAAACAAGGGAGGATGTGCATTAAAGATCCAAAACCCATAGAAAACAAGGGATGATATGCAGGATATGCATTAAAGATCCAACACCTATAGTAAACAAGGTATCAAAGATCCAACACTTATATTAAACAAGGAAGGAGGTGCATTACATTAAAGATCCAACACCTATAGTAAACAAGGAAGGATATGCATCAAAGATCCAACACTTATATTAAACAAGGAGGGATGTGCATTAAAGATCCAAAACCTATTGTAAACAAGGGAGGATGTGCAATAAAGATTCAACAGTTATAGTAAACAAGGAACCTATCCTTCCTTGTTTATTATAGGTGTTTCACCTTTAATGTAATGCACATCCTTCCTTGTCTAATATAAGTGTTGGATCTTTAATGCACATCATCCCTTGTTTACTATAGGTTTTGGATCTTTAATGCACATCCTCCCTTGTTTACTATAAGTGTTGGATCTTTAATGCACATAATCCCTTGTTTTCTATAGGTGTTGGATGAGGCATTAAAGATCCAACACCTATAGTAAACAAGGGAGGATAAACAAGGAAGGATAGGCATTAAAGATCTAACACCTATAGTAAACAAGGAAGAATGTGCATTAAAGATCCAACACTTATAGTAAACAAGGAAGGATGTGCATTAAAGATCAAATACCTACAGTAAACAAGGAAGGATGTGCATTAAAGATCCAACACCTATAGTAAACAAGGGAGGATGTGCATTAAAGATCCAACACTTATATTAAACAAGGAGGGATGTGCATTAAAGATCCAACACCTATAGTAAAAAAAGAAGGTTTCCCTTGTTTACTATAGGTGTTGGATCTTTAATCCCTATCCTTCCTTTGTTTACTATAGGTGTTGGATCTTTAATACACATCCCTCCTTGTTTAATATAAGTGTTGGATCTTAAATGCAAATCCTCCTTTTTTACTATAGGTGTTGGATATTTAATGCACATCATCCCTTGTTTACTATAGGTGGTGGATCTTTAATGCACATCCTTCCTT
>NW_013750527.1:0-1581 GCF_000517525.1 Limulus polyphemus
CGTAAAGGGCATCTTTGTATTAAAATATGAGGAAAATTAATTTTTTTCAAAATTTGGTCAAAAAACATGGGCTATAGCGCTGGCTTTTTGTTGCAAATGTGATTTTTATGTAACCCTTACAAAATGGATATCCTATCATCAAAATTCCCAATAGTTATTTTATAATCTCGTATCAAAATTTCGGTACCTTTGATTTTACAGTTTTTTGGTTTCTTTTCAATTATATTGTAAACAAAGAATAGCTTTAAAAATAAGATTATTCAAACAAAATCCCAACATCTAAAAGGCCGTGACGTCTTCTTTTAAAATAAACTCATCTTTTTGGATCGTTTTACACTGGCTTAACGAAATTTGAGTTTTTGTTAGCTTTTCGCGAGACATAATACTTATCGTTTACGCTGTAGTATCTCAATTTTGAGTTTTCCGACGAAATAAGCACTAAACGATAGTTTTCTATTAATTTTGCGTCAAAAAAGCAATTTTTTTATTTTCCAAAAAAATCATATTTTACACAAAAAGCCAAATTTTGAAAAAAATTAATTTTCCTCATATTTTAATACAAAGATGCCTTTCATGTAACACTTTCAAAATGGATATCCTTTCATCAAAATTCCCAATAATTATTTTATAATCTTTTATCAAACTTTTGGTAACTTCGATTTTCCAGTTGTTTTTTTTTTAGTTATATTGGAAACAAAGATTAGCATTAAAAATAAGATTATTCAAACAAAATCCCAACATCTAAAAGGCTATGACGTCTTCTTATAAAATAAACTCCTCTTTTTGGATCGTTTTACTCTGACTTAACGAAAGTTGAGTTTTTGTTTGCTTTTCACGAGACATAATATTTATCGTTAACGATATAGTACCCCAATTTTGAGTTTTCCTACAAAATAAGCACTATCCGATATTTTTCTATTAATTTTGTGTCAAAAAAGCAATTTCTTCTATTTTCCAAAAAAAAATCACATTTTGAACAAAACACCAAGGCTAAAGCCCATGTTTTTTGAACAAATTTTGAAAAAAAATAATTTTCCTCATATTTCAATACAAAGATGCCCTTTACGTAAAACTTTCAAAATGGATATCCTTTCATCAAAATTCCCAATAGTTATTTTATAATCTCTTATCAAAATTTCGGTAGGTTTGATTTTATAGTTTTTGTTTTTAGTTATATTGTAAATAAAGATTAGCTTTAAAAATAAGATTATTCAAACAAAATACGAAGTTCAAAAGGCCATGACGTCTTCATTGTGATTTTTTTTCGAAAATAGAAAAAAATGGTTTTTGATGGCAAAATTAATAGAAAAATATCGGATAGTGCTTATTTCGTCGGAAAAACTCAAAATTGAGATACTATATCGTTAACGATAAATATTATGTCTCTTTAAAAAGCTAATAAAAACTCAACTTTCGTTAAGTCAGAGTGAAAACGATCCAAAAAGATGAGTTTATTTTATATGAGGAATATTAATTATTTTCAAAATTTGGTCAAAAAACATGAGCTATAGCCTTGGCGTTTTGTTGAAAATTGTATTGAAATTAAAGGGCATCTCCGTAAAACTTTAAAAATGGATATCC
>NW_013750528.1:0-1251 GCF_000517525.1 Limulus polyphemus
GTTACTTACGAATTCTTTTAAAGAATTCATATATTTAGAAAGTATATCAACAAATAGTAACACGTCTGATAGTATTATTTCCGAATCAGTAGTATTTTATTGAATATTAACTTGAATTAGAAGTTAATTAAAATGACGATAGGGAAAGCAGTTTTAGGAAATAGATCGTGATTTTTCCCTTGCAGTTCCACTTCGGGTCAAGTTGAATATTGGAATTTTTAATGAGTTTAGTTTATTAGTTACACGTTGGAATGTAGTTTTATTACCTTCTCCACCTAAGGAGGAGGAGAGAAATTATGTTTTCACCCCTGTGTGTGTGTGTGTTTGTCAGCAAGATTTTTCAAAAACGGCTGAATGGATTTTGACATACATTTGAACTATGATCTAACTTAGAAGTGTTTGGTTTTTGGAGGGTCAAGGTCACAGCAAATCCATATCTGTTGACATGATGGGAGATTTTTCACACTATTTTTGGTCTATAACTCAGTCAAAAATGATCAGATTTTGATGCAACTTAGTGGATATACGTAGAATATGATTCTTCATTGTTCTACCAAACATGGTTTTTGTTCATTGATAACGATGGACGTACAGACACATTTTCTTATTTTTTGAGGGCCGAATATGATCAACGCTGCGTGGCGAAGTTAAATGAACAATAACACGATTAAACTAACAAAATTACAAATCACCTTTGACCTTAATACCATTATAAAATGTTAATAGTTTTTTACCATTTTTAAAAAAAGAACTAACAATGTGTTTGAGATTTGTGACATTAGTCCAATATTAGTCCAATCCGATTGACTTCCATTTATAACAACTCTCTGCTTTCTTCCATCCGGGCCCGGCATGGCCAGGTTGATAAGGCACTCGACTCGCAATCTGCGGGACGCGGGTTCGAATCCCCATCCTACCAAACATGCTTGCCCTTTTAGCCGTGGGGGCGTTATAATGTGACGGTCAATCCCACTATTCGTTGGTAAAAGAGTAGCCCAAGAGTTGGCGGTGGGTGGTGCTGACTAGCTACCTTCCCTCTAGTCTTACACTGCTAAATTAGGGACGGCTAGCGCAGATAGCCCTCGTGTAGCTTTGCGCGAAATTAGAAAAAAACAAAAACAATAGTTTCTTGTCATCACCCACATGCAATGGGTACAGCCGTATCAAGCATTATTATTTTATGCTAATTGCTTAAGGTAATATCACGTGAAGCTAAACTATCTTTAATTAGGATAATTTCATAAAATTTAG
>NW_013750529.1:0-1251 GCF_000517525.1 Limulus polyphemus
TTTATTGAAAATTATTCTTTCTATAGAAATCGATGTTGGTGGTCAATTTTAGAAAAAAGAAATGCTAATGAAGAAATATCGTTATTTGTACGAACAAAACATCTTTTATTCCATTACTTTCTAACCTTGAAGATACATAGCATTTCAACATACATGGATCAAAAGATGCAAAATAATGCTTATTGTTGGCTACTTATAACTTTATTTATACTTTAAAAAGTTTTCTCCTACTTTTTTTGATTGCAAAGTCTTTGATCAAGTCCTCAAAACTAATCTGGCGTAACAAATCTGCTTATGTACTTAGCAGAGACAAGGCATCCAGCCTGTCTTGTCGCATAGTTGTTCTGTTGTGATTTTCAATATGCTTCAACTGAGAAAATGAACGCTCATCTGTGCAATTTGTGACCATTAATGTTAAAAATATACGCAAGCCAATCTCTACATTTGGAAACGCACACTCAATATAATCTTCTACAAATATTTTATGAAGTTCAGCATGACTGAATCTGGTTTTTAAAATTTTTGTTGCACTGAACTTATGGCACACATATGAGTGAAATGGCTGAAGCTCAGCAGAGAAATTAGTGTTCAAGTCATCTGGGTAACCATCAATTAGCTTTTTGACAACACTGAGATTACCTTTCAGTTTCAGTAGATGATGAAGTGACATTATTTGGCACATCACTTAGACAAGAAAATATGTCCGCTATTTCTTTGTATACCTCTCCTTCTCATCTGAGTTTTTAGTTTGTCAACAACTGTGTTAAAAGTAGTGATACGAAACTTATCTCTGGCATTCAGACTTACTTCTGGTGCATCTCCGTCATTGGGTACCTTCTTTCTGATGCGTTTGCGAGTTTGAGCTGCATTGTAATCAACATATGGTAGTATTTCCTTTGCAATTACTTTTCAAATGTTTCAAAGTCATCTCTTGAATTGCGCAGTTGGTAAGCTAATGACCCATACAGATCTGCGCATGTTTTTAAGTTCACATCGTCATTTTGCAGAACCTGACTTGCTCTATGAAACTTTGCAAAATCTCATTTCAAAGGCTCAACATAAAAACAAATTCTAGCTCTTGCATCTTATTTGTAATATTGTCTGCTTCTCTTCTAGTGTCTCCATTTTGTGACTGGTCTTCCGCCAGACATTCTAAAGCTTCCAAAATCTTAAAGAAAGACTTCAGAATTGCTGCTGTTGCCATAGCATGTGCCTCCCATCTGGTATCAGAGAGGAATTTTAACACACTTT
>NW_013750530.1:0-1250 GCF_000517525.1 Limulus polyphemus
TTTTCAATAATACTTACCTCCGCTGACACTAACAGCTATTACTCGATCACCAGGGTTTCAACTTTGCCCATCTAAGCATTAGTCTGATTTTTTCTCGCTTGCTCCAGTCTTTTATACCCTTGACAATAACTGTCTTGTGATACTCTCAACCTACATTAATGCACCCTCTCTCCTGGTACTGTATATAAGCACCTCATTCAGATAATTTTATCACTTTTTTTAGACTGACTTCATCCCAGTCTCTAACACCAGTTCTTAGTGGGAAGGAAGGGTGGGAGAGTGTTAATAGAGGTAAGTATTATTGGAAATACATTTTCAATTTAGAAAAATATTAATTTCCAAAACATACTTACCATCCACTGGTGATAGCATTATTCATAAAGAAAATGTCTGCATAGATTAAAGGTGTACCAAGATAAGAGTGGTACCCAAGTGGAGGAACTGCACTAAATCCAAAACAGGCATGCTCTTCACTCGGTATCTTCATCCTGTATCAAGGGTGGAATAGTACATGAGTAATCATCATTATAGCTGAGGTTCCACAATTCAGGGTTGGAATTAAGGGGAGTTGGTCCTTATTTCCCACATTGGTGGCTTGGGCACTTGGACTGCCACATTATATACAGATATAGTTTTGATTGGATCCTAGCCTGTAGCCATAGAGTGATGCATTCAGAACCATCAGAATCACGAGAAATTAAGCAACACCGAAGCAGACAAACCTCTCCAGGCTCAGAATAGCAGGATCGTGCATGCCTTGCTCAACCAAAAGAACAGAATTTGTCCAGTTTGGAATTATGAACATTTATCCTCACTCCCAAAATGAGTGGGCAAGGAGCATTCCACTTGGCCTCGAAAATTATGGAGAAGACGTGGAACATAGGACTACTCCACATTTGGAATTACAAGGAGATAGTAGAATTCCTTCCATGAACAATATACTAAACCAATATTGATCACAAAGAAGGGCCATGCAGATAGGCCCAACCAGATAGCTTAGAGTCAAATCTCAACCAATATTACTAGTAGGCTCCCACGGAGGTTGGTGCCACTACTACCAACATCTGGGAAAAACATCCAGGGACCCAGGTAGAAGGACCCCCAACTTCGCCCTCTTCTCCAAGATTTGAGGAAAAAACTTGACCAATCTGGAGGAAAAGCCTCTGTGCCACCACCCCAATGACTGAAAACTGGGCATAGTAAGGACTCCCTAGCTCCACTAGTAGAATCTGGGGGATAATGCACAATGG
>NW_013750531.1:0-2080 GCF_000517525.1 Limulus polyphemus
CCACATAACCCTAACATAAGAACATTCATCAAGAAGAACTGTCGAACATGGACTTACAACAACAACAAAGATTACTGCAAGGATTTGTATTCGTCTGCTGTACAGACAATATTGTATATATTATGTCTATTATCGTTGTAGACGTTGTTCAAACGAACACTGTTATCTAAATTTGGATCACACAAATATGTTAATGATATATTTGTTCATGAGTTTGTTGCGAAACGTTTTCATGTGAATACGTTCTTAACATTCTTTTTTATGTAGATCAAATTTCAAAATCGACATTGTGAGAAAATAATAAAGAGTCAAAATGAAATTATTATTATGAACTCTTTTATTCTACATCACCCTCTGGTGGTTTGTTACGCGAACTGTCTGAGTGCTCATCATTTTAACGCACCCTTTGGTGCCACTTTGAGGAACTATAACGTCATAGTCTCTACCCCTCTCCTGGAGGCCATCAATCAACGTCTGGTGCCTAAAATATCGGGATAACTACTCTTATGTTAAAAGTGAATTTAGATCCACGTGATCGAGTAATGTTGTTGGTACATTTTTATGTTTCATGAAAGCTATCCATGGGGTGCATGTAGGCTTCTCTGTCACCATGTAATGTATTTGGTGATCGTTCATACGTTATACCTGAAAACACTTATTATGGTAAAAACCTGAAAACATGTACTCTTCATCCACCACAAAAGGAAAGTTTGTAATCGTCACTGTCTAATTTATAACACATCACGTAATGTTCGTATTTGTATTTCAGAAACGGTCTGTATCTTAAAAACACTTGTATATCTTCTGAACGGTAAATAGGTTCTTATTGAGAATGTTTTATTTATTATCTAAGAACTTAGTCATATCAAAATTATACATAATGACTGATATTCTTAAACCCCAAATCATTGAGGGTTTTAGCTTGTTAGTTTTCTCAAAACGTCCTCAACTGTTCAAGAAAATCAATAGAAAGAAGAGCTGGTCAAACAAATAATTGAAAATAAAAATGTAAAGAAATATTAGTTATGATTAATGGAGGAGTAATGATAAAGCTGCGAAATCAGAACTGAGAGAAACTACCGAGGAACTCTCAGCCAATAATAACAGAATATCAAGTTTTCCCATTAATAATTGAATAATTTGATATTTGTTGTGTGAATATTAAACAGATTGCTTATTCTTATACAAATGCAGTTGGAAAAAGTTTTGTAATAGAATTTTATTGATCCTCAATTTACAAAGAAATATTTCGATCAAAAACAGAGATAAGAGTCTAAAATACTTGAAACTTTTCATGAATTTATTAGATTCCCAAGTAAGCTATAACACATTTCAATGTAAACCCATTAACAACCAGAACATACGTTACTTCTACCATTAGTTTAGATGATATTTTTCTCATAATAAAGTTTTATACATATAAATATGAAATAAAGAAAGATATTTATTTACTCGATCACCGATTGGTCTCAAACATTTAAGAAATGATTATTACACTGTATACTATAAAATAAATTCAAACAATTTAATAAACTCAGGGTCTTCATTCCCATGAATAACTTTCTTATCGTAGTGTTTAGCCCTTGTCCACTAAAGAATGTAGTTCACATTAATCAATAGCTTCTTCGAAACTGTCATTTCTTCTATTTTTCTTACACGTTGTTGATTGGTTAATGTCTTCAGTCACGTTCTTCTTCTCGGGTGTTATATTCCAAGATGAAATAAGAACAGCTATGGTGATTAGTAAAGCTCCAACAATACTTATCACTCGTACGGGAGAATCCTGAATAAAAAGTTGAAATATATAGCCAAATACAATGACAGTGCAACCAGTTACACTGCCTGGACCAGCTTCAACAAGTTGAAAACCTCGTGTCGTGGAAAGGACAGTCAACAAACCAGCCAATCCTATAATACAGATGTACAAATTGTTCCAGGAACAATCCGAAAATCCTATCACGGGTTGATGTTGATCACTTATCAAATAAAAAATCCACAAGAAAATCATGTTTGTGGTTAAATACATTGTAAGAAGAAGATAATTAACATTATCTAACAGATTGTTCAAATTATAAGACAA
>NW_013750532.1:0-1662 GCF_000517525.1 Limulus polyphemus
GGTCGTTAGTTAATTTCCCGTATAATTTCTTTCCGATGAAACTTCAGCGACACAAGTTCTTTCTTAAATAAAACTAGTTTATTCTTTCTCAATACATCTTTGCAATACAATTAATTTCCACAGTCACGCTAGAACAAACGCTATAATTCACAATGAACAACTCACGCGCTCGACCCAACTGTCCGTATCTATCTCTGTCTGCAATTCAATTGTTGCCGTCACTTGTTGGCGGTCTTATATATATAAGAATACCGCAAATCTAATAAACACTCGAGGATTCATGAACCTTCGAGAATATGACGTGTTACTAGCGTCACGTGACCCCCACTGTCGTAACAATATCAACCTAATAACCCGTGCGAAGCTAGTGCAACATAAAACTGCACACACACAAAAACCTCTGGGCCATACGCGACCGGCAAGTCAAGAAACAACCAAAAACCAACTTCGAAGAGCGATCTACTCCAAGTTTTGAAGCAATAATGGGCGAAAATCCCACAATCTAAAATTGACGAGATGATTCTCACGATGCCTCAAAGGCTCAACGAATTCCACGAAGCGAAAGGAAGATCTACTAGATATTAATTAAATTATAAATATATCAATTCATATGAATATGACTGAACATTTTTATCTTTTCTGAAAAGGTGGTGTCTATTTACTTGTGACCACGCTGTGTATATTCGTAAAGTATGTGAATCTTGCCAAACCGAATAAAATTACGTAGTCCTTTATGTCCTGATGGTATATTAGGGCAACAGAGCAACAACTCATTTTGTGTGGTATATGGTCTACCTGCTTGTGCAGATGTGTCACCTTATCTAGAGGAATAAGCAGGTAGATTAAAATCAGCATTACATTATGCATATAAATATCTACAGATGGGTAAAGTGATCATATGTCCAAAAACAGTAAATAAATGAAAGTATGGTTCTGAATACTTAGTATTGGTTAGGAGAACACCTGGAACACGAACGTAACTTCATGATTGGCTCTTACCCATGCTTTGAACTCTGAACTTCAGTGGTCACATGATGTGTGAAGGTACGTTGATAAGTTAAAGCCACAAGCATGGTCGAACTTCTTGTGCACTAACTGGACGAGAAATCAGAAGTTGGTGAGATTCGTGAGTAAAATAGCAGTAATATGATCATGGTTCGGCTGATAATAAGGATGCTGCTCCAAGTATTTCAATCTTTTCATCTTGGATTATAGGAGAATGAGCCGATGCCAAAACAGTTTTGCTATTGAGATTGGTAACATTGTTGACATTAATCTCCAACTTAATATGGCTGGGATTAACCACGTGTTACACATGTGTCTAGCTAAGGAAACACGAAAGCCAAGTATGCATAGCATTACTTGTGTTACAATATATAAAGTCAATTATCTGCAGTGGTTCTACAGTGCAAGCCTCTTGAAATCCATCAGCTCCTTACAACAAGAACAGTTGAGGTTATTAAATGTAATTCTGGTTTATTCTTGGTTTCTGTGGCTATAAATAGCCCGCTAGGATTTCTCTTATACATACATTGGATGTAGGACTTTTCAGTTCTTACTTTCTAATCACCAATACGAAATTTTATTCTAAATATGGATAGGTTTTCCTGAAAGTTTGTCTTTCACCTATTTTGTGTGTGTGTGTGCGATGGGGTTCATGTC
>NW_013750533.1:0-1783 GCF_000517525.1 Limulus polyphemus
TTAATTGTCCGTCCCCGCAAACTATAGTTCCAATCTCTGTGTCTGCTATCCTCAGTTACCGCCGACCGTAACCGCTGTCTTTCTTTCTCTCTGCCTGCTTCGTCTTCGCTACGTCTCTGTCTTTGTCTCCACTATTGCTTCGACTCCCTCTGTCTCTCTCACTGTCTGGCGCACTTATATACGATAATACTGCCTGTTCTAGAAACTTCTAAGACTCTCAACACGTGCTAACAGCGTCAGTTGACGCAACGCTGTCGCAACACACTAGCGAATCTTCTAGAATATTCGTCACGTGACCCCGCTGTCGTAACACACTAGCGAATATTCTAGAATACTCGTCACGTGACCCTCACTGTCGTAATAATACCTTTCCCAATTCAGTGACCATTAGTTTTACAGAGGAAGTAGCAGCACTAACAACTTGTTGCCAGTCTTCATGCATGTGCTGTGCAGTTGGTCAAATCTGGTTGGTTTGCCTGTTTTGATGCACAAGAAATAGCTATTCACTCTTAAGTGATCATACTGCACGTACTTCAGTTCTTCCACTCAGACTGGCACCAGGTTGGAGGCAACATAAACACTGGCTTGTGGCACAAGTATCATGAGAGGACAAAGGTAGTCATACCCATTCATTTGGAGCCAGTGCAGTTGTGCTGCAGTGTCAGGATGTTTTGGTGGCTTGGTAGTATTTGATGGAAACCGAGCTTAACATGGGGCACTCACTTCAACAAAATAGTCTGGTCTAGGTACAACCATTGCAGCTTCTGCTGTTGGCTCTTACCCTTCTTGCAATTTTTTTTAAAGTTATCATTTCAAATCTTATCATGATAGACACTGCATCAGAGAGAGTAAATATATCTCAATCTCAAGTGGTGCACATTGTTTCATTTATATAAAAATTCATACTCTCTATGAATTTTTCAACTAGGATGAGTTCGTGATATGTAGAGACCATCGACAAATATGTGTTCCAAAGCAGTGTAAATCATTGATGTAGGTTTTGTTTGTAATTAAGCACAAAGCTACACAATGGGCCATCTGGGTTCTGCCCACCACGGATATCAAAACCCAGATTCTAGCATTGTAAGTCCGCAGACATACCACTGTGGGGCTTGATGTAGGTACCCTAAACAACGTCAGGGGGACCCCTCTACTCCACGCATTGAACTTGGCTCACTTGAATCATTTACAAGTATATGTATTTTGATCCTGAACAATTAATATTGTTGCGTCAGCGAGGTCACGTGACCTTCTGACACGAATTTGTTACGTCTCCGTTCGCTAGTTAACTTTCCGTAACTTCGTTCCGACGAAACTTTAGCGACACAAGTCCTTACTTAATAAAACTGGTTTATTCTTTCTGAATATAACTTCACGATACACTTGATTTCAACATTCGCGCTAAAACAAACGCTATAACGAACGTTAACTTCAACAATACTTTCTCACTGCAGATCAATTACTCACTACCTACACACGTTGTCCCGTCACGTTGTGAGCGTCTTATTTATATACCAGACAAACATATATCTAGTAAATGCTAGGGTATTCACGAAGGAACAAGATACTTCTAGAAAATAGGTGGCGTGACAATAGTGGGATAGAGAAAAAAAAAGAGAAGAAGATGGAAACGAGAGGCGGAAAATCAAACTACAGCTTAGCAGATTTGATGGCAGCAATTCAAAAACAAGAAAAGAAACAAGATAAACGAGAAGAGAAATTAAAACAGTTGTTTGAGGAAAAAGAAAGAAACAAGAAGAGAGACAACAGCAGTTGCAAGAAA
>NW_013750534.1:0-1237 GCF_000517525.1 Limulus polyphemus
AATGAAAAGCGCGAGCTGATAATGAAAACCAAATACACTTATTGAATATTAACGAAATATTGAAATAGAAAAATTTTAAACTTCAAACTGGCAAAACGTATTTAAATAGAATATTTTATGATATTAACAGAGACCAGAAACTTCTGATATCCATACCGAAGTATAAGATATTCCAGAGAGTACAATTTTCACCGAAGGATTCTTCAGAGGCAAATAACGGAGATTTACCTAAAAATAAAAAATTAAAACTTATTTTAGATTAGATAGAGAACCGGTTACCTTTCCAAATAAAAACGAATATTTGTCTATTAAATTGGGTAGGATGGATGCTGATTGGCTTGCTCAGGGGAGGAGGGGATGTCGTCAAAGATGATGAGGTCATAGTTCGAAATGTTGCTACCAGAGTGCGTGTAGTTAAGGGCTTGTTGCTGGGCCGCCATGACGTCATAATTCAACTAAGTGTCTATTAAATTGGGTAAGATAGATGCTCAAAATATAAAACCTTAAAATGTACAAATATTTATGAGTTTGAAATCGTAAAACATGTTTAAGGATTCTTACGTGACCAGAAACAGTACAAGGATTGTAAAGAAGGCAAAAATTTTGCTACTGACAATATTTGAAATGAAAAAAAAAAAGAGTGAAAAAATAAAACATTTGTTTATACGCAAGGCCAAGTGATAATTATAACAAACGTTTACCGAAGGTTGTACGTAATATAAAAATACGGATCTCAGTTTCCAATATCTACAACCCCAAGAAGATGGATACGAATTGAAGGTTGATATGTCTTTGTGTCGTGGTTGTCATGGTGACAGGCGTAGAGAATCTGCTTGCTTGTTAGATCATAAAAAGTAGTTATTAGAGGAAAAGGCTTCTTCGGTTGCAACACAAAAGCTTCCGTTAATAAATCATCAAAATGATTCAAAGGAAAACAGACTGTCTGTGTGAAATATATAAAAAAAAGATTGGTTTGTTTTTAATTTCGCGCAAAGCTGCACGAGGGCTATCTGCGCTAGCCGTCCCTAATTTAGCAGTGTAAGACTAGAGGGAAGGCAGCTAGACATCACCACCCACCGCCAACTCTTGGGCTACTCTTTTACCAACGAATAGTGGGATTGACAGGTCACATTATAACGCCCCCACGGCTAAAAGGGCGAGCATGTTTGTGTGACGGTGATTCGAACCCGCGATCCTCAGATTGCGAGTCGAGCGCCCTTACCATCCTGACCATGCC
>NW_013750535.1:0-3980 GCF_000517525.1 Limulus polyphemus
CATGAATGAAATACCTAACCTACATACTCCAGAGTACCTAACCCACATACTCTAGAGTACCTAACCTACATACTCCAGAGTACCTAACCCACATACTCTAGAGTACCTAACCTACATACTCCAGAGTACCTAACCTACATACTCTAGAGTACCTAACCCACATACTCTAGAGTACCTAACCTACATACACCAGAGTACCTAACCCACATACTCTAGAGTACCTAACCTACATACTCCAGAGTACCTAACCTACATACTCTAGAGTACCTAACCTACATACTCCAGAGTACCTAACCTACATACTCTAGATTACCTAACCTATATACTCTAGAGTACCTAACCTACATACTCTAGAGTACCTAACCTACATACACCAGAGTACCTAACCCACATACTCTAGAGTACCTAACCTACATACTCTAGAGTACCTAACCCACATACTCTAGAGTACCTAACCTACATACTCTAGAGTACCTAACCCACATACTCTAGAGTACCTAACCTACATACTCCAGAGTACCTAACCTACATACTCTAGATTACCTAACCTATATACTCTAGAGTACCTAACCTACATACTCCAGAGTACCTAACCTACATACTCCAGAGTACCTAACCTACATACTCCAGAGTACCTAACCTACATACTCTAGAGTTCTAGAGTATGTAGGTTAGGTACTCTAGAGTATGTAGGTTAGGTACGTATTCAGTTTATTAAGATTGTTTGATCAGATCAATTTGTTGAAGAAAAAAAATATTTCTGTTTTTATTACATTAAACTTTCAGATCTGGCTGAAGGATAGAAACCATCATTCAATGGTTTCAGTTTTGTAACCTGTAACGCTCATTGACCCTTAATAATGGCATAAGCCGAAACGTCGGGTACAAGTAATTAAACATTTTTCTGAAGTTGTTTGTCGTCTTCATTAAATAAAACAAATTATTGTCTGGAAAACATTCATGTTAATATGTATGTAGGTTAGGTACTCTGGAGTATGTAGGTTAGGTACTCTGGAGTATGTGGGTTAGGTACTCTACTAACAGGATCCTGTTCAATTTAACTGTTTGCTTTTAAACACAAAGCTACACCAGTGGCTATTTGTGCTGTGCTCAACACGGGATTCGAAACCAGTTAAAAGTCCAGTAACTTACCTACTACATCTCTGGAATCAGTTCCCTGAGTGAGAACTCAACCAGTGATTGTAATAGTATACCTGGATTCAGTTCTCGAGTGATTGTAAAGACATCTCTGGAATCAGTTCCCTGAGTGAGAACTCAACCAGTAGTGATTGTAAAGGTATCTCTGGATTCAGTTCTCGAGTGATTGTAAAAAAGATTGCTTATAACCTTTCACAACTCGAATAATTTTATTTTGGAAAAACTAAGATACATATAAAGTTAAACAACGTGATGTCTAACCGATCAGTTCGGGGTTTAAGAGATAAACTATACACAGGACTTCTATTTAGATTTAAACAAATAAGTTCATTGTGAATTGTTTTTTTTATATTGTGAGACACTCAACAGTGATTAATGTGTCATTGGCATAGCCGTTAATCTGTATATTGTTTAGTAAGATGATAAAATTTATTTTTGAGAACTCAACCAGTGATCGTAAGGACATCTGTGGAATCATTTCTCTGAGTGAGAATTCAACCAGTGATTGTAAAGATATCTCTGGATTCAGTTCCTTACGTGAGAACTCAACCAGTGATTGTAAAGACATCTCTGGAATCAGTTTCACGAGTGAGAACACAACCGGTGATTGTAAAGATATCTCTTGATTTAGTTCCCTGAGTGATTGTAAGGACATCTCTGGATTCAGTTCCCTACGTTAGAACTCAACCAGTGATGGTAAGGACGTCTCTGGATTCAGTTCCATGATTGAGAGCACAACCGGTGATCATAAGGGCATCTCTGGAATCAGTCCCACGAGTAAGAACTCAACCAGTGATTGTAAAGATATCCCTGGAATCAGTTCCATGAGTGAGAACTCAACCACAGAAACTGAAGGATTACTTTATGAAACAACCAGTTTAAGCTACGTAGAAACCGAAGGATTACGTGATGAAACAACCAGCTTAAGCTTTGAACTGAAGGATTACTTGATGATACAACCAGCTTAAGCTATGTAGAAGCTGAAGGATTACTTGATGAAACAACCAGCTTAAGCTATGTAGAAACTGAAGGATTACTTGATGAAACAACCAGCTTAAGCTATGTAGAAACTGAAGGATTACTTGATGAAACAACCAGCTTAAGTTATGTAGAAACTGAAGGATTTAAATATATGTTTTTAATTATTTAAACTTACGAAATGATGAAGACGACGAATCATTTCTTCTTGAAACACACCACGAGAAAAAAGTTTTATGTCGTTTGTTATCAAGATCAAACAGCCAACTTAAGCTTTCTAAAAACTGAAGGATTACTTGATGAAAGAGCCAACTTAAGCCTTGTAGAAACTGGAGGATTACTTGATGAAACAACCAGCTTAAGCTTTGTAGAAACTGGAGGATTACTTGATGAAACAACCAACTTAAGCTTTGTAGAAACTGGAAGATTACTTGATGAAACAACCAGCTTAAGCTTTGTAGAAACTGAAGGATTACTTGATGAAACAACCAGCTTAAGCTTTGTAGAAACTGAAGGATTACTTGATGAAACAACCAACTTAAGCTTTGTAGAAACTGGAGGATTACTTGATGAAACAACCAGCTTAAGCTTTTAGTTCTTAAAGTTTGAACACTGCTAATCTCATACTCTATAGATAATAGAATGTAAAAGTAGGAACCAACTGTTACGCAAGTACACACGGTGGGTTAGTTTCTGGTTTAAATTCAAACAGAGAGGAACAACTGGGCTAAATAAATCATTTCTCGATTAACTAACACATTATTATGTTTTTCACTCAGATCATTTTATAAGTTATACAGACCAATAGCGATAGATTACTATATCCCCTGAACACGAGTGAAAACCTCATACAGATGACCTTATAAAAATAAATATATAAAGATATTCTGATTCGATCTGAAACAGATTGAGTTAATTCAACTTTTTTACCCTCAAACCGTCAACTACTCGCAACTATTTTCCCCTTTAGGATTTAAGTAATCTGGTGACAACAATAGTCAAACTATTTCCCAATAGTTTCGTGACCAGTTGAATACAGATAATAATATATACACTTGAAACACAACATCAAAACGTAGCCAGAGATTAAGATATAAGAACGTAACACCATACTAGCCAGAGATTAAGATATAAGAACGTAACACCATACTAGCCAGAGATTAAGATATAAGAACGTAACACCATACTAGCCAGAGATTAAGATATAAGAACGTAACACCATACTAGCCAGAGATTAAGATATAAGAACGTAACACCATACTAGCCAGAGATTAAGATATAAGAACGTAACACCATACTAGCAAGAATAAGAATCCATCCACAATGTATTTACAAAACAACAAACAAAATGTTGGTAACAGTTATTAACCAAGACTACAGGTATCTCGGTAATAAATCTGAGGGCTTATATCGCTATAATTTGGGTATCGATACCCACTGTGGGCAGAGAACCAACAACCCATTGTGTAGCTTTGTGCTTAACAACAAACAAATTAATTAATGTCGTGTGTATAAATATTTACAGCTCCACGTTGTTTGGTATTTACTATACAGAAGAAAGAGCAGTTTACTTGATAACTAGTTTTATTTAAACTCAGCAGGATAACTAAAAAACGTTTTATTCAATAAAAACTGAACCAATTAGAGAGGATTACACAGTAGTTCAGTACGTAGCGTTTTGTGTAACAACAAACAAATCATGATCTACTTGTACATGTCATTCTGATATTTTCTGTGGACAATTCCACGTGCAGGTGATGTTGACATTTTGTTTCTCTGGATAAGTTCCACGTGCAGGTGATGTTGACATTTTGTTTCTCTGGATAAGTCCACGTGCAGGTGAT
>NW_013750536.1:0-2080 GCF_000517525.1 Limulus polyphemus
CGAAATTCCAAAAACAAACAAACACTCTGCGGCAATAATAAATTGTATTAGACAAGGTCATTACAAAGAACCTAAACAGTTAATTAGAATCTTAAACCAAATAGAAGATACACTTCTTAAACCCGACAATGAACTTGTGTTTACTTATGATTCGTTCACCCGAAAAATAAGCGTGAACATAATTGATGAAACCTCTATAACACTCGATCCTATACTGTCAGTAATACTTGAATTTGATAATAATCACACGATAACAGAGCCTACTACAGCTTCATATACTGTTAATATGTGTGGTGAGTTTTATTCGTTCAATGTTTACTAAGATATTGTGGGGCCTAGTATTGTTGGTGATGCGTATGTATCTCTGATATGAATCGTTCAAGTTAAAAGTTAGGATGGAGACATGATCACTGAAACATTTACAAATACTCAGTACAGACCTGTTTCTAAAGAAAGTTTACAGACTACAGAGGTCGATATAAAAGACGACATTGGTCGACCTATCTCATTTGAACAAGGAAGAGTAATAGTAAGATAGTACCTCTTGATAGTAAGGAACTCTTATATTGTGAAGATGGAGCAAGTATGCCGTCTATGTTGCATATTACGATTATCAAGTGGGAAACGGTTTACCTTATTATGCTGGTAGTCAATGGCAACGGGGACACGGATTAGGAGGTGTTTAGAGTAACTTGTTTCGTTCGGCTATATCATTTCTGATAAAAAGGAGCATTAGCCTTAGGAAAACAAGTTGTTCAGTCAGACATAAATTTAGCATCTGATTTCATACAAGGAAATCCTTTTGTCGATGTTTGACAAGTAATCATGACTCTCCTCCCACATAAAAAATCCTGTCAGTGTACAAAGCCTGAGGTAGACTTATTTTCTCTCCCTCCCACGGAAAGCGTGATTGAGGGGGGTCGGTGGACTGAATATTATCCTTTATATTCAATGACTGACAGAGAACCCATATAATTTTCTATATCGGGATCAGGAGATGAATATTTAGATCTGATACAATCGTATATTCATGTAAAAGCAAAAATTGTCAAACCTGATGATGCCGATATAAAAAGGATGAAGATACCTCTGCACCTGTAAACTTGTTACTTCATTCTCTATTTTGTCAAATAGATGTATACCTTAATGATAAACTCATTTCTTCGTCTCACAACCTTTATGCATATAAGGCCTACATAGAAACTTTACTAAGTTATAATGGTGGAGCTAGGAAAAGTCACTTAACATCATTTATGTGGATAAAGGACACAGCGGGTAGTTTTGACAATCTCGATTTTAACAATGGTGAGAATGAGGGAATCAAAGACCGATGCATAAACACATGTGGTAGTCAAACAGTCGACATGATTGGCCATCTACATTTGGATATATTTTTACAGTTCTTGCCTAATGGTTTAAGTTTAAATCTCTTACTCGTACAAAGTAAAGATTCGTTTTGTATTATGTCAAACAATGAATTGAGCTTCAAAATTGTACTACAACACATTTCTATCTATGCTAGAAAATTCAAGATCAGACCGTCAGTTGTCTGTCACATGCTAAAGAATTTCAGAAAGGAAAAGCTAAATATCATTTGAAATATATAGGACATGACGAATACTCGGGACGATATACACTCTTTTCCTTTGATCTTACACCAGATCTATCAGCTGTAGATTTTCACTATAACTTGGTGAAACAGGGAAATTTACGAATTAAAATACGTTTGGTAGTGCCTTATCTAACACTATAAATGTTCTAGCATATGCAGAATTTCAGTCAGTTCTAGAAATTGATCAGTTTAGAAACATCATAACTGATATTTAAGGAGCTATGAACACATTATAAATTTATTCGATACCTTCATAATACTTGTGTACGTGAAAGTAGTTTGGAGGTGTATTTACCAGTGATCAACTACTTGATCATGCAGAAAAACAACTGTGCATCATCAATGAGGATCCGAATCATAAATCTGGTAGCCACTGGGTCTGTATTTACTTTGGTCTTAGGACTGCCTCCACATGATCTCAGCATAAGAAAATTCATCAAAAAGAACTGATGAATGTGGACTCACAAC
>NW_013750537.1:0-1252 GCF_000517525.1 Limulus polyphemus
CAAAACGCTACTTCCTCTTCTGTTTATGAGTACATGGGTATAGTTCTCCGTCCTTTGATTAAAATAAGTTATTAAAATTGATTTTTATTTTGATTAGGTAATTTATTGTTGTCGTTTCCTGTACATAAATGTATCAGGATAAAGTTCCCGCAATGTTTTTCCGATTGTACATACATGTAACATTTTATTCTATATCCAGATATATTTTTTCTTTATACGAATGTATTCCGTGTAATAATATGTGAGAACCCTAATCTTGTACATATGATGCAACTATGAACATGTTTAACTGCTTTTTCTTCTTTATTTCGTATTATGTAGTTAATGAAGTTTAGTGGATTGTTTGTAAATTGTATGTGGTTTCATTAATGATTCACATTAAAGGATCATTTATTTACTTGTGTGTCTAGGTTAAGAGCTTTATTTTCTTTTATGCAATTTTGTGTGTTTTGTTTTTACATTACTCATCTAAGTAAGATGGTTTCAGTAATATATTCATGTTTTGCATTGTAACTTTAACACTGTAACACAGAATTGTATTTTTTATTATTGTAAGTTTGATTTTGATTCAGTGTGAAGGGTTTATTTTGTACTTGGTTAATATTATTGCTCATTGATAAAGGGTTATTGTTTATGTTACGTATTATGTACTTGAAACTTATGGCCTCAGTATAAAAGCCGGAACGTCGTCTTGTTTCCTTTCAACAGGCAGTTGCGGACCGTTAAAGTTCTACAGAAAGAAAATCGTTACTTAATCGCTGTTAAAAAGTTTGTTTTGTTTAGTGTTTTGAAAACTGTATTTTCTACAACGATTAACGTGCTGCTATGATAAAGAATATTTTGTATTTTGAATTGTCACTGTTTTATTATTATAGTTTGGTTTTTATTATTACAATTTGGATTTCTCTTGTTATAGAGTATTGTTTGCAAGTCGTGTCTGCATGTTATGCTGTATGAGTTCAATAAAATAACAAACATAGTTAAAACCGCATAGGCGACGAAAATATCAAAATTATATAATAGTTTGAACAACCGCCAAGTTTTTATATATTTTTATTCAATGAAGGATGACGTTTTGAGCTAGCACTCTTCGTCAAATCGTACAGTTTACAACAAAGACACATGCGCAGAATTCAAAGAACATGCTTGAGTAGTATTTGGAATGTTGAGCGTGAAAATTCTAAGCAAAATTACATCTATTACATAACAATTACAAGTCATCAAAAGATAAAACAGATGGTAATTAAAATGG
>NW_013750538.1:0-1252 GCF_000517525.1 Limulus polyphemus
TTCGCTGGCCTGGACTGGGTCTTCCACTGCTTCCACAAGCATTGGGCTTCCTTGGGGATGTTCTTTTATTCTACCCCAAATTATCTTCTCTGACATAGAGGGTATTGTAGTTCACTTAAGTGCTGTAACATGCAAATCAACGGATGCAGCAACACTTACTGGAATTTGACCTTTGTTGTTTCCAATCGTCATTTTATCGAAGTTAACTACACACTTCCTCGGTTGTAAATAGTCTAATCCTAATATGCATTGGTCTTCAATGTCAGCCAAGTATAATTTCTGTCTGTTCTTCAGGCCCATGAGCTCGATAGTTACCCACACTGGTCCTCACAACCTTGCATAATGTCCTGTCACACCACAGAGCTTCTGTACAGCTTCTGGTACTCCTTTGTGATCCAGCACCTTGATACTCACAAGGGTTTGCTGAGATGCAGAATCTATGACAAAGTTGCACTTTTTGGTCATCCAGCTTCCCTGTCACGTAGACACTATGTGTGCTTGTCATTTTACGCTTAGCTGTTGGGACTTTCACGATGGGAGTTGGTGGGCGTCCCTTAGCACCAACAACTACTGGTTTCCCGAAGCTGACTTATTGGTAGTATTCTTCTTACACTGGCTCCTCATACGTCCTTGCTCTCCACAGTTCCAATAACCTTTCTGGGTAGCAGTCTTTCCTGCGTGGCATCTTCCCTGTGTTGAAGTTTTTAGCATTGAGCTTTTTTTTGTACCCTGGTTTGTTACAGTGCCAGCAAAGTCCCTCAAACCTCTCTGAAAGCTGACCTTTTCTGGCTTTGAATCCTGATGACTGTACCAACCTTGGTACCTCTGTGCTGGACTTAATGTAGGATTCGAATTCAAGAGCTCTGGCCATTGTATCATGTAACAGTAGGAAGGTGTGCTTGCTTTGCTTGTATCTTCAGTTGTGGACTGTCCAAAGCATCTACAAGCTGATCCCTCAGCAACAACTTAAAGAGATCGGGTGGCGCAGTTGGGTAGTCCTTGTGTGCCATACCTTCCAAATCCTGTGCCAGCTCTTGCAGGCTCTCCCCTTTAGCACGGACTCTCGTCCTAATCCTAGCCCTGTAGACTTCAGACTGATTTTGAGTTCCATAACTGAGTTCTAGAGCAGCTACCAGTGCTCTATAGTTGTGTCTGTCGTCTGCTGACAACTGTCCAAGTATTTCCAGTGGTTGTCCCTTCAAGCTCATTGCCAGATATATTGCTTTCTGCTCCTCTTTCCATCCATTCATTT
>NW_013750539.1:0-4751 GCF_000517525.1 Limulus polyphemus
TTTTACTCTCTCCACTATTGATGGCCTATAGGACAGCAGAGCATGAAGCCACTGGATACACCCCAGCAGAGTTGATGTTTGGTCGGGAATTTCGGTTGCCAGTGGATCTGTTAACAGGACGCCCACCTTATGAAGAGTTGCCTGAAAATGTGTCAAAGTTTGTAAAAGTGTTATTGGATAGGATGGACGATATTCAACATCAAGTGCATTCAAACTTGAAAACGTCTGCTAATTCCATAAAGCTATGTTATGATAAAAGATCTGCTGAAGTCAGCTTTGTACCAGGAGACAAGGTGTTGTTATATAATTTCAGGAAGGCCAAAAGGAAGTCTCCTAAGTTGTCTTCTCCATGGAAAGGCCAATATGACATAGTGGATCGAATAAGATGTGGTTGGCGAGGTAAGCCAAAGGTGGTGCATGCCAACAGCCTTTGGCATTATCACGGTCCAGGACATTTCAGTTGGGACAAAGTGAACAATATAACAAAAGACGCCACTGAAGACGTACCACCTGGAAAAGCCACTGTTGAAGAAGAAACTCTACTCGGTTTTGAGAAGGGAAACAGTGAATCCCTTGATGAAGCTACTACCACTGATGTGACT
The DNA here is from genome assembly GCF_000517525.1 of Limulus polyphemus. Taxonomy (NCBI): domain Eukaryota; kingdom Metazoa; phylum Arthropoda; class Merostomata; order Xiphosura; family Limulidae; genus Limulus; species Limulus polyphemus. The sequence goes on from NW_013750539.1 coordinate 603, forward strand.
ATTACCGATAATAGGACATTTCCTGATTAAGCAGATGAATTTTACGTGAAGCAGAAGCCAACGAGACAGAGACCAGTACAGAAGAAGATATGTCCCGTGAAATTAAGAGACTTTGTTTAATTTTAATTTTGTGTTTGTAAATTCTGTATATTTAATTAAGTTATTGTTAATTATCTATTGGTTTAATTTAAGTGGCTATTGTTCAGGACGAACAATACTAAGGAAGGAGCAGTGTTACGACAGCGGAAGTCACGTGAAGCTGGTAACACGTGATGAGTTTCTAGAAGGATCAGGGAACATCACCAATAATCCAGTTTTTGCTAGACGCCCTCTATTCCTGTATATAAGCGTGCCAGATAAAGCGAGACAATTAATCGGAACTGGAATACCAGACAGAGAGATTGAAGATATAGACAGATAATCGAGTCAAGCCGTAAGTAAAGTGTGTAAGTCATTGTGAATTATAGCGTGTGTTTAAGTTAAAGTGACTGTGGAAATCAGGTGTATTGAGATAGAATAAACTAGTTTTATTTAAGAAAGGACTTGTATCGGCTGAAGTTTCTCGGAGAGAATTTCTACGGAAAATTAACAAACGAGAGCAGAGACGTAACAAATTGGTGTCAGAGAGTGTGATGGAAAAGAAAAAAATGGAAACAAGAAGTGGCAAATCAAACTACAGCTTAGCAGATTTGATGGCAGCAATACAAGAACAGCAAAAGAAACAAATTGATTTATTCTATGTTCTAAGATATATATAGAGAATAGTAGCTACACTTCGTATTAACAATATGTATATGTTTATTCATTAATGTGTCAAAGCAGATACGAGTCGTAGCATCACGAGAAACATGTTTACTACCCATATAACTGTTTGTTTGGTTGTAGTTAAGCATAAAAATACTCAATTGACTATTTATATTCTACCCACGACGGGTATCGAAACATGAATTTTATTGTCGTAAGCCTACAGACCTGCCACTGGGGAGGGGAGCATATAATTAGTTCACAACGAATTCCCAATCATTCGACAGTGCAGTACCGTCACTGTTGAATTTACATCCGAAAAAACGTGTCACCGGATATCCGTGTAGTGAGAATGTTAAACGATGAAGCCAAAAAACTTTTGGCGAAATCAACCCTGGACTGCATATGTTGACAAACTTTCCACAACTTCCCCTCCCCATTTTTATTTCACGTGGAGTTCACTTTCCAAGACCAAAGAAACAAAAGTCTGTTGGGGTTGCACAGGATGAAGTGATAGCTGTGTTTCCATTTTTTATTGGTCAATTTGTTCATAAGAACAAACAAATAGTCACTGATTTCGAGGTGTGGCTGGAAGCCTGTGAACTTATGCTTTGTAAAATTTCCCTATTTATTATCTATTGTGTACCAGGACATATGTCCAGCTTTATTGCACTGGTTTACTCGTTTGTGAGGACCCTCTTTCTCACCACATCCTTTACTTTATAGGTGAAGTGTTGTTACGGATTTTGACGTGTGGTTTTAGAGACTGCTGCTCTCCTAATGCCTCTCTTGATTATTATTAAAATGTTTCCTTTTTGAACTGTTGTATTCCGCTAAAAACAGGTGAAACTGGAATTATATCGACAACTGAAGAGCAGAGTACAACTTATTTCTCACTACACAGAAAAAGGTAAATTGTACCTTTTGATCATTGAAACATTACCTAAATGCAAGTTTAAGTATGATTCATGTTAAATGTGAATGACTTTATCAACATATATTGTAATGAGAAAGGAACAGTGCGTGCAGACTAAAAGCCAAATTACCGGTTTGTGACCGGTGCATCTTACTCCCGTGTCATAAAATGACCATATATTTGTTATTTTAGCAAGTGTCCAGCCCACGTCTTCAGACTTGCCACCATTTCCAACCAGACCAGTGTTAGCAAGTGGCAATAAATTTGATTTATGTAGAAATCGGCTAATTTGTCATAAGAAAGTATTGACCCAGCCATGTGGTAGTGAAAGAAGGTTTGTCTGACAAATTCTTGTTTCTTTTAGATGTTTAGTGTCTCTTTAAACATTTTACTTATAATTCAATCATACTGAAATATTATTCATTGTGAGTACGATTGAGTTGTTAATTGTTAATTTTTGTCATGTTGTATAGATACACTATTTACAAGAAAACAAATTGGAATTTATTTTGTAGCAACTACTGTATATTCACTAGCGAGTAAATACAAAAAGGTACAAAAATTAAACACTCTTTAAAAGAACAATATTCCCTGGTCTTTGTACTAGAAATACTTCCTCTATTGTTGATCGTGTGCTTGGTCTGAAGATTGTAATTACAAATTATTGCTGCACACCATAAATTCCACTGTAGCTCTTTTTCTGTGTAGTGAGAAATAAGTGGTACTCTGCTCTTCAGTTGTTGAGATAACTCCAGTTTCACCTGTTTTTAGCGCTCACTTCATAACCAATCAGTATATCACAGTCACGTTTTTGTGAATCAAGTGAAAGTGTTAGAATTCAAAAGTTAGTGATTAAACATTGACCTTAGTTTATTCACTGTGAATGTATGCTGCTGAAAGGTGTGAAAGTAAAATATGAGCACGACAAGTGTTAAAAATAAAATAATAAAACGAATTTAAAGGACAGTTTCTTCTAGGAAGTATGATTTAGAAATCAGAAATAATGGTTTACTAACTATCTCTTTTGATTTTGCTCACTTGATAATTTCTTCTAATAATACAGATTCATATTACTATCAACCAAGAATGTTTCTTATTGCTTTCTTCCCCAAGAGGGCCGGCATGGCCAGGTGGTTAGGATGCTCGACTCGCAATCTGAGGGTTGCGAGTTCGAATCCCCGTCACACCAAACACGCTCGCCCTTTCAGCTGTGGGCGCGTTATAATGTGACGGTCAGTATGTTACATTATAATTCATTTGTAAAAAAGTAGCCTTTCCTCTCGTGTATCATTTCTAAATCATAGACGGCTAGTGCAAATACCTCTCTAATAGCTCAATCACACTATTGTTTATTGTTTATAAAAGCTATAAAAGATAGAAAGCTACAATGTTTTATGCTCCACATTATAAAATAATATTTGATAGTACTTTGAGAAATAGTGGCACAGTGGTAAGTCTGAAAGGCTTATAACGCTAAAAACCAGGTTTCGATACCCATGGTGGGCACAGCTCAGATAAATTATTGTGTATGTTTGTGCTTAACTTCAAACAAAAGTTATTTCTTTGGGTTTAAAATAATATCTGATGTTCATCTACTAAATGTATTGTCATCCACGTAGTACTATATAGATGTATATAGTTTGTTTGCTTTTAATTTCGCGTTTTTGAGCAATGGTAACATAAAACTCCACTATTTTTTTAATTTCTGTGAATCATTTCTACGATTTCAAAGTTTCATTACAACTGTATGACATCTTCGTTTAATGTTAATTTGTGTTGAATGTGGTATGGTTATTAGTGGTACAGTACCCAAATCACAACAGTGGCTTCAAAAATAACACAAACATTCTGACATGTTGAGTCGATAAAATCATGGTTTTTTAGTTATATTTACCGACAATGTAAGAGTTGTTTTCATCATTTGTTTGTACGTTCCACGTGACAGGTGCTTTTTCAGTATCCGTTCTATATCTGGAAGTTCTAATAGCTGGAGAAAGATTTCGCGGCCATATTTCCTGTATGTTGAAAAAAAGATGTCACTGTTGCTCGACTCGCAATCTGAGGGTCGCGGGCTCGAATCCCTGTCACGCTAAACATGCTCGCCCTTTCAGCCGTGGGCGTTGTTATAATGTGACGGTCAGCTCGTCACATTATAATTCGTTGGTAAAAGAGTATCCCAAGAGTTGGCGGTGGGTGGTGATGACTAGCTGCCTTTCTTCTAGTCCTACACTGCTAAATTAGGGACGGCTAGCTTGTAGCTTTGCGCGAAATTAAAAAAACAACAACAAACAATCAAACTTTCCCCAAGAAACAAATATGTTGATGTAATCACTCGTGAAAGGCACTGATATGGGCTTTTCTTGTTGACTATATTTTCTGCTTGTAATATCCTTTTACAGTAATGATTACCAACTTTTCGTGTTTCATGAACAACTTTATTCACTTTTAAAGTGACACAGCAGACTTATAACGCTAGAAACCGGGTTTCG
>NW_013750540.1:0-803 GCF_000517525.1 Limulus polyphemus
ATTATGGCTTATTATTGATAGTACACAGTATCGTTAAATCATGTGTCTTTTTATTGATAGTACACAGTATTGTTAAATCTCGTGTCTTCTTATTGACAGTACACAGTATTGTTAAATCTCGTGTCTTCTTATTGACAGTACACAGTATCGTTAAATCTTATGGATTGTTATTGATAGTACACAGTATCGTTAAATCTTGTGTTTTCTTATCGAAAGTGAACAGTATTTTTAAATCATGTGTCTTCTTATTGATAGTACACAGTATCGTTACATCTTATGGCTTCTTATTGATAATACACAGTATCGTTAAATCTTGTGTATTCTTATTGACAGTACACAGTATTGTTAAATCTTGTGTCTTCTTATTGACAGTACACAGTATTTTTAAATCTTGTGTCTTCTTATTGACGGTACACATAATCGTTAAATCTTGTGGCCTGTTATTGACAGTACACAGTTTCGTTAAATCTTGTGGATTGTTAGTGATAGTACACAGTATCGTTAAATCTTGTGTCTTCTTTTCGACAGTGAACAGTATTGTTAAATTCTCGGTCTTCTTATTGACAGTACACAATATCGTTAAATCTTGTGGCTTGTTATTGATAGTACACAGTATCTTTAAATCTTGTGTCTTTTTATTGACAGTACACAGCATTGTTAAAACTTGTGTCTTTTTAATGATAGTACACAGTATCGTTAAATCTTGTGTCTTCTTACTGACAGTACACAGCATTGTTAAAACTTGAGTCTTTTTATTGACAGTACACAGTATCGTTAAATCTTGTGGCTTGTTAGTGATAGTA
>NW_013750541.1:0-1253 GCF_000517525.1 Limulus polyphemus
AGGGCTATCTGCGCTAGCCGTCCCTAGTTTAGCAGTGTAAGACTAGAGGGAAGGCAGCTAGTCATCACCACCCACCGCCAACTCTTAGGCTACTCTTTTACCAACAAATAGTGGGATTGACCGTAACATTATAACGCCCCCACGGCTGAAAGGGCGAGCATGTTTGGTGTGACGGGGATTCGAACCCGCGACCCGCAGATTGCGAGTGGAGCGCTCTGATCCTTGGAACTTGCAAAACGTTGTCAAGCGTAAAAAGGTAGAAAAAACAACAACACCAAAACAGAAACAAATATGGTGTCGAGTAGTAATATATGCGCAGGGTATTAATAAAGTCGCCTCCACAAATCTTAAGAAAAAAAAAAGAAAACCACTCCGAAAATAAAAATTGATAATATATTTAATGAAAATTTTGGTCAGGAAATATAATAATTACAGGTAAACATGCAATAAAAGTTATGAAAAACAAACTTGTGGACTTTAATTGAAAAGTAAACAAAACATGCACAGAGAAAGATGTATAAAGCTTTAATCAATTAATTAAAAATCTTGTTTAAATGTTCAAGAGACTTCTTGTGGCGTTATCAACAAACTGGCAGTGGTTAGCGCAAACACAACTTTCTGTTCAGGAACATTAATTATGACTTTATTCTTCTGACTTTTGGGCTCGACGCACAGCTACACATTTATCTTCTATTTCATCTGGAAATAAAAAAAAATAGAACACAAATGTTAAATGAATACGCGGGAAAATTTTCACTTTAGAAAATCCCCAATACGTGTTAAAGTTTGTTAATTGTTGTATATATATATATATATATGTTATTGATTTTTCTGTATGCGTTAGTCGCCTTTGTAGTAAACAAAGCGTCTACATTTTCATATAAACTCACTCAGACAAGATTTTTTTAATAAAAATTTTGGAGAAACAGGAAGAAATAAACATAAAAGAGAAAACAGAAATTAAAAATTCGAGACCATAAGATGAATAAATTAGTATTTTTTTACGAACTGGCACATTTTGAGAGTTTAACTCCATAAAGTTTACACATTTACAGTTTGATGTGTGATAAACTAGGCACTTACAAGAAGTTCTTTCTACAAGTGCTCTTAAACTACAAACTTTCCTTTGCACGAGAGTCAAATATTTATAAATATAACCAGTCTTGTACTTATATTTCACCATAAGAGGTACTGAGTGACAATAAGAACATATCGGTTTAATTCATTTAGTAGCTCCTTTTACAACACCCACT
>NW_013750542.1:0-2386 GCF_000517525.1 Limulus polyphemus
TAATAATAAACTACAGTATGATAAATGTGCACTAAATCGTTACTTAAGTCATAAAAAACACAATAGCCTATTGAATAACAATGTAACTGTCTCATTGAAGTAATGGTTTTATTTTTGAAATTGGAACTTTAGGTATCATAAATATTAAGTGTTTTTCAGGACAGATAATTATATGTTATATGAATTAGAGAAGTAAAACCTATCAACTAATGAATATGAGATATTAATAAGTGTTTTGCGCATAAAGCAACAGATAATTGTAAAAGTATATAATGTAAATTATTAGCTGTGTATAATATTTGTCTCGTTCAATGATGGATTTACTTACAAATTAAGATAGTATGCTTGAGAAAACATATTATAAGACATATGCACGGCGCATTAAATATGGCGCAGTGGCTCTTACTGACGGTCCAGACCGTCAGTTTAACTCTCTTTTTTTTTCGATAAATCTTTATATTTTATCTGTTATTTGTTCTATTCTTACTCAGTACAGACTAGATCAATTTGACCGATCTCGTAACCACCATAAAAATACAAAATAACTCAAAATTGTCATTTGTTCTTTCTAATATTTCTTTACACTAAATACTTTTAAACTTCTCAACCATGTACAGCTGTTTATAATTAAATTTCATTGTTTTATTGCCACTTTGGCTGTGATTTTTAAAATTCCCACCATAGGAAATATCAAAATATGCGGTAACATGAATCAAATGTTACACTAACCGAGTTGCATAAAGCTCGTGTTACTCGTGAGCTGTTAGTCCTAGCAAGTGTAACTCGTTTGCAAATTTTATTATTATTATCATTATATTTATTTATTTTACATAATTTAGCCTTATCAAGCCTAAAAGTTTGCAAGTTTTACATTTTTAGTTACTTCTATAATAATAAAAAAAGAATAGATAACAAAAACAAGAAATATATCACTCACCCGTGTAGTCTTTACATCAATGCTACTAATCCACAAAATAATTTTTAAGTAAATAATGTAGGGAATACCACAGAATAATTTCATGTGAACAGCTGAGAATCTGGTCTTTCTGTGAGACATTTTCTATCTCTCTAATCACGTGACTTGAGCAGATAGAAGTTCAACTTCAGCTGCCACTATGTTCTCGTGGGGAAATAATTTTTCTCTCCAACTAAATTGTAAATTATCTGTAAAAGCACGTGTTATAAAACACATGTCATTAAATCAATTGAAATCTAAGATATCTATTTTTTATAAATTTAATAGGAATCGGCCTTAGAAAAATCTGTTAACAAATTGTAATTTACAGCAAGGTAGAGGTAGGCGTGGAGAGTGGGTCAAAACTAAATATTCCAGTTCAGCAAGCTGTGCAAATATATTTAGGGAATATGTTATAAAGCAATTTGTACATTAAGTTTTAAAAAATAATAATTACTTTCTGTTGAATACTTTATCTAAAGCAGATTTTTCCTTTTCTAGTTCCTCCCTTTGTTTTTTCCTTTTCTGGAAACCACTTTCATATTTTCGTTCCATGTTTCAAAACGCCCATTGCTGAGATAATTAAAACATAAAAATTATTTTCACGAAATATTCTATGATTGCATAATATAAGAAATATGCACGTGTATTGCATGTGTTCATGAGTGCAAGTAATTTAACAATTACATTTAAAAAAGATATGCCAAAATAAAATATCATCCCCTCGTTGCTCTTAGCTCTATTTTCTACATAAAGTTAAGGGTAACAATTTAATTTTCATTCACTTAATTATATAAAAAAATTAATGGTAATATCATGCCCCATGATATATTAATTACTTTATGTTGTCATTTACTGTCTAGGTAGGTGAATAAAACCTGGGATAGCTTAGGCTGCTCCTCTGTTTCCTTACAAGCTGAGAAAAACTTTCCTTTTACGAATCAAGGGATGATACTGCACTTGTGCTAGAATTTTTAGTTGCTACATTGGGTTGAGAATCACCCAATCCTTGAAAGGGCTGGTTGGGTTGTTAGCATGTCAGATTGGAAAATCTCCTACTAATTCTGGCGAGGAAGACGATCTCTCTCTCGTCTGATCCAGCGTTATGGCCAGCGGTCAGGAAAAGAATAATAGAATTTTGGACTCGCAAAAATATGATTCCGGAACAAAATATAGCAGCGCAAGATTTTTCAGCGTCAAAGAGAGGTATGCATTCAACAGATTTCAGAGTGCTGTTCATTGGACTTTTTTAAAGATTATACTAAAAAACGACGAAACAAAAAATAAAAAGGATTTCGCGATTGGTCGCAGGGCTCTATAGCTATACAAAACCATGAAAAAGTAAAGCCTACATTTCTTCTGTGCACTGCTGGATGAGACAAACTAATAACATAGAAACTATGGATTCAAAGTTAAACAATTATTTATAAA
>NW_013750543.1:0-2816 GCF_000517525.1 Limulus polyphemus
ATATTGAACTGAAGGATGCTTTCACCAGTATCTTCACATACAAAATCCCAAACAAAGTATGGACTATATCCTTGGAGTGAAGTATTTAGAGAGAGAGTAACATTTTCTTCAATAAAAACTAACTTTGGTTCTACAGAAAGATACAACTCTTCCATTGGGACTGCAAATAAAAGACAGAAAAAATCCTTTTTTAATCAAAATATCATAAAACTCTTTTTTTATGCTTAAATTATTACGTCACATTATTTTCAAAAGCATATAATAAGATTTTAATCGCACCTTCTAACTAAAACACACCAAAAATAGATTCTAAGAATAAAACAAATTATTTTGTAAGAAAGGACAACAAATCTATTTATAGAATTCCTTTATATAAAGACTAAATTATATAAGCTTTATAAAATGCAAAGTCTTAACAACAGGAGGAAGAAATACCAAAAATTCTATTAACTATAGAATTCTTCAATGACTACAGGTTTCTTAATTTTCATATCCTGTCATGATTAGAAGACAGTTCACTTGAATCTCTTGCGTGTATCCTGCTCTCATTTAATGGAAATATTACAAGTAGCTAGAAAGTTGCTGGTTATAGTAGTTACAAAAACAAAAGTTACATTGAACTCCAAAAGAAATTATACAAAATAATTAATATGGGGTTAAATTGTAATTTCAAAACATATTCAATTGCTAATGTTGCAAAAAACAAGCTTTCCAAATTTTTTTTCAGTTGTAGATTTAACTAAAATATCTTAGTTCAAAGTATTTCTACTCACCTATCACATGCAAATTCACTGAAGCTCTCTTGGAGGAAAGCTAAAAAAATTATAACTGCAATCAATAAACCTTTACACTTACTTAAAAATACTTGTTTTATTGTTAGAATCTTTTTTTGGTGTTTTAGTTAGAAGGTGCGATTAAAATCTTACAGTATGGTTTTCGAAATGATGTGACGTAATAATTTAAGCATAAAAAAAGAAGTTTTGTGATATTTTGATTAAAAGAGGATTTTTTCTGTCCTTTATTTACAGTCCCAATGGAAGAGTTGTATCTTTCTGTAGAACCAAAGTTAGTTTTTATTGAAGAAAATGTTACTCTTTCTTTAAATACTTCACTCCAAGGATATAGTCCATACTTTGTTTGGGATTTTGTATGTGAAGATACTGGTGAAAGCATCCTTCAGTTCAATATAACAACGGAAAATCTTTTCAACATTTCTTTGCCGTACTATTTTATCTATAAAAGAGGCTTTTCTAAAGACTGTAATTACACTGTAACAGTGCAAGGATATAATAGTTTGGTAAGTTATAAGAATTCTACATTGAACGTCAAATCGTTTCTACATTGATAACATTATAATACAATTACTTTAATTTTGAAAACAATTATTATTATGTGTAAATTGAAACAAAAGTAGACTCAGAGTGAAAAGGTGAAGAAGAGTACGTGGAATAATGTTTCACAGAAGTTACTTTTATTTTATTAACTTATATTGGAACAGTTTCTACCTTTTTTGTCATCATTGTATTATAGTTAGAGTCTTCTGTTTTCCAAATTCATATAGCGTTACTATTCTTGGTTATAGAGAACACAGGATGAATGGAATGATCAACATACATAAAATGAAGCTTTTAAAATTGATTTAACTAACTTGGTATATATGTTTTGATTCAGTCTGTTACCTGAGTATATTAAGGACTTCTTTCAAAATGTTTATTATCTTTTATATGTAGGTTAAAGAAATAAACTTAAAGCTTACATCTAGAAATTTCACTTTAACATCTAGTTTCTTCAAGTGAAAATATTAAAACATAAATCTAAAAACTATGAATTAAGTATAGAGTTTCAAAGGGACGTTGTTTTCTTCATTTTGTAATAATGTTAATGATTGTTTAAAATGCCAAGGACTATTAATAATAGTTTATGTTGTTAAAGAAAAGAATTATAGATTTAGTTGAAGAGAGTTTATCATCGTGAAATCTTCAATAATATCTTGAAGTAATTCATTGTTTCCTATTTGGATTTTCTTTTCCATTTCAATACATGTTTAATAAATGATAAACATTAAAACTTCTTACAGTCCATCAGGGTTATTTTTAGATTGCTCAGTAAATAGATTTGTAGGCCTTTCTTATTTTTGTTTTTATATAAAGGAATTCTATGAAAATCATGATAGGATATGAAAATAAGAAACCTGTAGTCATTGAAGAATTCCATAGTTAATATAAATTTTGGTATTTCTTCCTCCTGTTGTTAAGACTTTGTATTTTATAAACCTCATATAATTTTGTAAGTACTATAACCAGCAACTTTCTAGCTACTTGTAATATTTCCTATAAATAAGAGTAGGATACATGCAAGAAATTCAAGTGAACTGTCTGGCAAAATTTACATTGAACTCCAAAAGAAATTATACAAAATAATTAATACGGAGTTAAATTCTAATTTCAAAACATATTCAATTGCTAATGTTGCAAAAAACAAGCTTTCCAAATTTTTCTTCAATTATACTTTTAAATAAAATATCTTAGTTCAAAGTATTTCTACTTACCTATAACATGGAAATTCACTAAAGCTCTCTTGGAGGAAAGCTAAAACAAATTATAACTCTAATCAATAAACGTTTACATTTACTTACTGAGCAATCTAAAAATAACCCTGATGGACTGTAAGAAGTTTTAATGTTTATCATTTATTAAACATGGATTGAAATGGAAAAGAAAATCCAAATAGGAAACAATGAATAACTTCAAAATATTATTGAAGATTTCACGATAATAAACTCTCTTCAACTAAATCAATAATTCTTTTCTTAAACA
>NW_013750544.1:0-1252 GCF_000517525.1 Limulus polyphemus
TTATTAATTATTCATACTAGACAGACTTTTATCCATTTTAGATAATAAGTTCATGTGAACTGTCACCAGGTGATACAGTTTATATTGACAAGGGATTTGTAGTTGCTTTCAAATAATTAAAATATTCAATATGGCACAGACTACATATTAAGTTGAAATGTGTGAACTTACTTGAATTGTATAATTTTATGACACATGTACCGTAAACATTGTATGGCGTTTGTGTTTGAGGATTTTATCATAAAGTTTTTATTTACATTATAAAGTCATTAAAAAATACGTTACCCCCTCTCATCTCTTATATTCTTTCCCCCTCTCATAGGTTTAACTTGACCTACCTTATAAATTCTCGGGTATGACCGACATAAGAGCTCTGATTGGTTGTCAGCCGTATAAAATGGAAGAGTGTACATAATATTTTGCACTCAATGCGTAGAAGCTTTAGGTATAAATACCAAGACAACATTTGTGTTATTTATTCTGTTTAGAGTGAAAGATTATTGGTTCGTGGAAAATAAATTTAATTATGCCTGATTGTGCTTGTAAGTGTGGAGGTAAGATGAGGTTTGGTTGTAATATTTGTATTAAAAAAAAAAAAGTATTATTTAAAAATAAATATTTAGAGACTTTGTTTGGAAGTGTGTTTTATGGTGCAATTATCTAATGTATTACATTAACAAGCATACAAATCTGTATAATGTTTTATATTTATTAGATTCTCAATGTACTTGTCAATCCGAATGCAGCTGTGGTAAACCTGGAGGATGTAGTTGTACAGCATGTAATAAACCCAAACAAGATGATAAAGACCATAGTAAGTATTCTTATTTTAATATTATTTTTAATTACAACAAAAATCACGTATGTTAAACATAAAGAGAGAAGAATAGCCAGTCGTTATTCTCTTGGAACAAATAAAACTGCTTGTTATATTGTACCTAATCTTCTGTAGAACGATAAATGAGGTATTGTGAAGGTCGTAGTGAATATTGAAAAGCCTGTTTTGTTTCTTCTTGATTTTGCGTAACCTATAACACAACTTCCGTGTAAAATATGTTTTTTTACACCTTTAAGTTGACGTTCTTGGAAACATCTATTTTTTTGAAAAAGCTCAATTACAGGGTGGACCAGGAATGATCAGCTTACAACAGATGATCATCAGATGACTGTAACGTATACAATACTCTATACATTAAACAATTTAATCAAAACTCTTTAGATGTGAAAAAAGGTACGGCCAAAAAAAGGATTC
>NW_013750545.1:0-1250 GCF_000517525.1 Limulus polyphemus
TGAAACATAAGTTCAAGTTTAATTAACAGTCTTTTAGCTCTTAAATGGTTGTTATACATGTACCAATGTAACAAGAACGGTGTTCTAATATTGAGTGGTTTTGAATTTTATTAATAAGGTTCATTATAACAAACGTATTAACATATCCAAGTCAATATTACTCTTAGACGCGGTACTCAAAGTTATGAGATATCATGCACGTCAAAATAACCGAGAGCTTGTAACGACAAAAAGATATTGGAATCAAGAGATATAGAACAAAAACATAAAAAACGAATGATAATGAATATAGTTAATTTAATTTACCGTTAATATTTATAATGATGAAAATACATAGATTCACCACTAGCCTAGGTACCCTAGCCGTTAGCAACATTATCGGCCGTAATCCCAAAACTACATTCCATCAATTTCTTAATATGTTTATAATTATATTTTAAGGTAATTCAATAAACATATGTACATATATTTGGTATAAATTATATGTGGTTTATAGGTTAGTGGTGAAAGTTAACAAAAATTAAAAAATACTTATTTAATTCATAAATTATTATAAGTGGTTCCTACCTTATTAGTCTTCATCAAATGAAATTTTCCATAAAATTAACATTTTTTAAGTATAATTCAAACTGGTCGATGTTTATTTATCATCTCTTTAATAAAAATCTAACTATGGATAATTTATACAATTTTTTGTACCATTTTTTATTAGCAGCCGCCACTATCTTCTGGTAACCCAGCAACCGATGATTTTTTTTCACCCTTTATTTATAGGCTTATTTATTTATACTTGTTTATCATTCGTTTTTAGCTAAGCTCATTCGCTACATCAGTCATCCAATCAAAAAAATTAATCATAATTCAACCAGAGCCTTAATATACACGAAGGATATCTGTGCTAGCCGTCCCTAATTTAGCATTGAAAAACTAGAGGGAAGGTAGCTAGTCATCACCACCCACCGCCAACTCTTGGACGATTCTTTTACCAATGAATAGTGGGATCGACAACGTCCACACCGCTGAAAGGGAGAGCATGTTTGGTGGGACGGGGATTCGAACCCGCAAATTGCGAGTCGAGCATCCTAACCATATGGCCATGCCAGGCCAATACGAAGGGTAAGGAGAGTTAAAGTTGAGATTTTAAATGCGAGACTTCAGCGACATCTCACGGAGATAAGACTCACTTCAATTACATTTTACTAAATGCCTAATTGCGTACACTGCTTACTTGTTATTATATATTTGTTTAT
>NW_013750546.1:0-2985 GCF_000517525.1 Limulus polyphemus
GGATGGATGATATTCACCATCAAGTGCGTTCAAACTTGAAAACGTCTGCTGATTCGATGAAGTTAACTTATGATAAGAGATCTACTGAAGTCAGATTTGTACCAAGAGATAAGGTGTGGTTGTATAATCCAGGAAAGCCAAAGGAAAGTCTCCTAAGTTGTCTTCTCCATGGGAAGGCCCATATGACATAGTGGATCGTCTCTCAGACGTGACCTTTCAGATAAAATGTGGTCGGCGAGGTAAGCCAAAAGTGGTGCATGCCAACAGGCTTTGGCGTTATCACGGTCCAGAACATTTCAGTTGGGACGAAGTGAACAACGGAACAAATGATGCTGCTGAAGACGTGTCACCTGAAAAAGCCAATGTTGAAGAAGAAACTCTACTCAGTTTTGAGAAGAGAAATGGTGAAGCTTTTGATGAAGTTACTACCACTGATGTGACTGTTACTGACGATAGGGCATTTCCTGATAAAGCAGATGAACCCCATATGAAGCAGAAGCCAACGAGACGGATACCAGTACGGAAGAGGATATTCCCGTAAAATTAAGAGACTTTGTTGAATTGTAATTTTGTGTTTGTAATTCTGTACTTTTAATTAAGTTATTGTTAACTGTTATTGGTTTAATGTAAGTGGCTATTGTTCGGGACGAACAATACTAAGGAAGGGGCAGTGAGTTTTTCTAAAAAAAATATTTAAAATTATATATTATATTTTTAAAAATGTAATGCATGTAAAGAAATTCTTAATCAAAACAGGGTCATATTATTTTGTATATGTTTATATATATATATATATACATATATATAAGAATAGTTTATTTTATACTGTTGCGTCAGCGAGGTCACGTGAGTAGTATCACGCCAAGTCCTTTTCGAGCCTTCATGAATTATCGAGAGAATACTCGATTGGGGGTAGTCTGGTATATATAAGACGCTCACAACGTGACGGAACAAGGTAATGAGTAATTGAATGTATGCTGACAGAATATTGTTGGTCACGTGAGACGTTGTTATAGAGCGACTGTTGAAATTAAGTGTATCGTAAAGTTGTATTCGGAAAGAATAAACCAGTTTTATTTAAGAAAGGACTTGTGTCGCTAAAGTTTCGTCGGAACGAATTTACAGAAAATTAACGAACGAACAGAGACGTAACAATACATTCTGTAATTTATGCACAAATAAAACAAAGAGCTAGTAACATGATTAGTTAATACGGTACCGTTTGGTACCTCTAGTCTTTCTCATTTAGTTAACTGGCCTTGCATGGCCTGGTGGTTAGGGCACATCATTCGCAATCTGAGGGGCGCTGGTTCGAATCCTCGTCACATCAAACATGTTCACCATCAATCCTATTATGCGTTGGTAAAAGAGTAGCCCAAGAGTTGACTGTGGGTGGTGTTGATTAGCTGCCTTTCTTTCAGTCTATCACTACTAAATTAGGGACGACTAGCGCAGATAGGCCTCGTGTAGCTTTGCGCCAAACTCAAACCAAACCATTTGCTTCAGTTCAAATACCAATTTAACAAGTTTGCATTCTAAATCAACATTATTTTTACTTTCCTAAACGACCACAGTATCTATCTTTAACAATAATACTTGTCCTGTGTTCATTTTCTCTTTTAAATTAACAGCTTTAGTTAGTTTTGAGCGTTTTATTTTCAATTTCGAGGCGAGATTCGTTACAGCAATTTTGTTTATACCTTTTAAATATTTGACGTTTGATAAAATCGTATTTCTTTCAGTTAATGTTAGAAAAGTAATAATAACTAGTGACTGATTATCTATTTGAATTGTAGGTATTCTGTGCACCTCATAAAACTCTATGTTATTCTATTTTGTCATATTCCACTTTAAGATGCATCATAATTTAAAAAAAAAACTTTTTCGTTTGTTTTGAATTTCGCGCAAAGCTACACGAGGGCTATCTGCAATAGCCGTCCCTAATTTGCCAGTGTAAGACTAGAGGGAAGGCAGCTAGTCATCACCACACACCGCCAACTCTTGGGCTACTTTTTTACCAACGAATAATGAGATTGACCGTCACATTATAAAGCCCCGCGGCTGAAAAGGCGAACATGTTTGGTGTGACGAGGATTCGAACCCGCGACCCGCAGATTGCGAGTCGAGCGCTCTAACCACCCGGACATGCCGGGCTCGTGGCAATATCGTGAAATTTTAAAGAGACAACGGATGCAACATTTCAATTGAATGACTCTTCAGTATTCTCCAAGGAAGCGCAAAAACTGCGTAGAAGGGCATTTAGAATAGTAACGGGCTCCAAAATCACACCTCAGACCAACCCAGAGCAACTTCCTCATCTACAAACTGAAACTTGTGATTACGGCCCTTAGACCCAAAAAATCCAATGTGATCAAGCTGTATTCGCTAACAATACAATAAACTAGGAGGCTCACAAGCTAAAAAGTTACAAGCTTCCAGCCACACCCAAAATATACGGCTGCTTTCATAAGATAGATGACTGGAATCACAGCATTTTCACTCTACCTCCGACTCAGTTTCAATGGAGTTTTGTGCACTTAGTCTGCTTGATCTTGTTGGATCTTACTGTTTATTTAATAGAGTGGAAAGTAGGATTTTTAATCTGAACAGCATCTCATACGTACGTGCACCAAACAGCCAGAAGGCAGGTAATCAGGCAGCAGCATTTAAAAACACCAGGTAATGTGATGGTTTTAGAACCCCGTTTGTTTTGTTATTAAATAACAAGCACCTTGACAGATATATTATTATTTCTGAGTGAGTGATCTTCAGCGATTCGTACTTAATTTCAAACAATTAGATACAACAGTCTTTGTCATTTTCGAATGCATCGCTTTGTATATAATTTATTGTAGAGTATTACAAAAAAAGTTTTAATATTATCTTTTTTTCATCAAAAACTTAACTTTCAAGTTTGTTGAATGAAGAATTCGGAACTTCTGTGTATGTATAATGTTACGTCTCCGTTTGTTAATTAACTTTCCG
>NW_013750547.1:0-1500 GCF_000517525.1 Limulus polyphemus
GAAGTTCTCACACATGTTTTATATTCAGTATTATGCAAGTGTATATAAATATTGCCGGTTCGATTCCACTAATATATAGAAACCTACAGGACATAATCATAATTGTAAAACAATAAAACAGAATTAAAATGTAATAACGACCACTTTGTTTTAAAAACCGAAATTCAGTAGTACATTTTGTATATCTATTCTATGCCTAAAAGACCAAATGTTTCAACCGTGAACGTTAGATCATACGAAGTACACACGCACACCGCCGTTCTCCTCTAACTAACTGGAAAAAGAACAGCTAAATTTTCTGTTATTACACGAGACACTGATACATGTTTATAACATGTTTTCGGTTTAGAATACGTCGTCCGTGCAGCATTCAAACTATTTTAAAATCCGCTTGCTTCCGTAAACGAACCTGATGTCTAAGTCGGTCGCGGAAAATTAACTAGGCCAAGGCATATGAGCAAGGCAAGGCAGGTACGCTGATGCTGATCTCCTCTTGTCTCACTCAGCACAAGGTCAATCGTTCGTCAAGTTCAGCCATGATCTTCGGCGTCATTGTATCAAACGTGCACCGACTTGTAATTCTAAAACTTTGGTTATTTACCCAATCGAATCAAAGTGCTCGTTCACAACGATCGTAATTCTAAAATTAAGTATCTTAATTAGTCATCATAAACATAAGCAGATAAGATGCTAACCTGGTCAAAATATTTATGCGATAAAAACCCATCACGTTCATTACTATAACAAAATTAATTCATGAAGAATAATTCAATAAACCTAGTTCGTAACGTATATTTATTAAACACAGATTAAAACACGAGATAGGTGAGCTTTATGACGTCACACCTTTTTTGAGAACGTTGTTAAGAAAAGTATTGCGTACATAAATTTGGAAAGAAATCACATTTTCTGTTACAATTATAAATAATATTTATCACGCTAAAAAAAGTTGATATAAGCAGCCATATTCATATTACAGATCAGAAGATTATGGTTAATACATAGATTAATGTTTTACATATGAAAATCATAACATAAACAGTCAACGTGTAACCTGAAGTGGGTTTAATGCAAGCTATCAACAGTTAACTAACAACTCGTAATAATGGCTGGAGACGGCTTGAATGGGTAATGAAGAAAAACTTTAATATAAGTTTAACATAACAGCAAATGTACAACGTTTCGACAAGGTTTTGTCATCATCAGGTAACGTGTAACCTGAAGTGGGTTTAATGTAAGATATCAACAGTTAACTAACAACTCGTAACGTGTAACCTGAAGTAGGTTTAATGGAAGATATCAACAGTTGACTAACAACTCGTAACGTGTATCCTGAAGTGGTGTAATGTAAGATATCAACAGTTAACTAACAACTCGTAACGTGTAACCTGAAGTAGGTTTAATGGAAGATATCAACAGTTGACTAACAACTCGTAACGTGTAACGTGAAGTGGTTTAATGTAAGATATCAACAGTTAACTAACAACTCTGTAATGTGTA
>NW_013750548.1:0-1300 GCF_000517525.1 Limulus polyphemus
CATTACTTGGTTCAACTACTCCATGAACACCTAGGTGTAACTCTAATTTCCTAATTTATAATAATCATACTCAACTTTAGCCTCACTTGGTACAAATATTCAATGAACACCTAGGTGTAACACTAGTTACCGAATTTATAACCACCATACTCATCTTTAGCCTTACGTGGTACAATTACTCCATCAACACCTAGGTGTAACTCTAGTTTCCGAAGTATAACCACTATACTCATCTTTAGTCTTACTTGGTACATCTACTCTTTAATCACCTAGGTGTAACTCTAGTTACTGAATGTGTAACCCCATACTCATCTAGGGCGTTATTTGGTACAACAACTCCACGAACACCGAGGTGTAACTCTAGTTATTGAATTTATAACCACCATACTCATCTTTAGCATTACTTGGTACAAGTACTCCATGAACACCTAGGTGTAACTCTAGTTACAGAATTTATAACCACCATTCTCATCTTTAGCCTTACTTGGTACAACTACTCCATGAACAATTAGGTGTAACGGTAGTTACCGAATTTATAACCACCATACTCATCTTTTGACTTACTTGGTACAACTACTCCATGAACACCTAGGTGTAACTCTTGTTACAGAATTTATAATGATCATACACATCTTTAGCCTTACTTGGTACAACTACTCCATAAACACCTAGGTGTAACTCTATTTATCGAACTTGTAACCACCATACTCATCTTTAGACTTATTTGGTTCAACAACTCCACGAACACCTAGGCGTATCTCTAGTTACCGAATTTACAACCACCATACTCATCTTTAGCATTACTTGGTACAACTACTCCATGAACACCTAGGTGTAACTCTAGTTACAGAATTTATAACCACCATACTCATCTTTAGTCTTATTTCGTAAAACTACTCAATGAACTCCTAGGTGTAACAATAGTTACCGAATTTATAACCACCATACTCTTCTTCAGCATTACTTGGTACAACTACTCCATTAACAATTAGGTGTAACTCTAGTTACAGAATTTATAATCATCATACTCATCTTTAGCCTTACTTGGAACAACTACTCCATGAACACCTATGTGTAACTCTAGTTACTGAATGTGTAACCCCATACTCATCTTTTGCGTTATTTGGTACAACATCTCCACGAACACCTAGGCGTATCTCTAGTTACCGAATTTACAACCACCATAGTCATCTTTAGCCTTACTTGGTACAAGTACTCCATGAACACCTAGGTGTAACTCTAGTTACAGAAGAATGGTGGTTATAAATAAGGCTAAAGATGACCTTGGTACAACTACTCC
>NW_013750549.1:0-1343 GCF_000517525.1 Limulus polyphemus
AGGTTAACAAATGAACAACCCATATTGCTTCCACTGTAATGAACGATCACAGTCTTGCAGTTGTTCTTATTGGCTACCTGTGACAATCTTGTCCACTGGTTCGAAGAGATTGTTTCAAATTCGATTACGATGTCAGATGATGACAAAACCTTGTCGAAACGTTGTACATTTGCTGTCATGTTAAACTTATATTAAAGTTTTCTTCATTACCCATTTAAGCCGTCTCCAGCCATCAAGAGATTGTTTGTTACATCACTTCATGAAGCACGTGCACACTGAAAATGCCTGGTGACCAGTTTCCTTTCTTCCTTCATTCGCCCGTTGGCCAATCATTTTGTTTGACCTCTGCAGAAAGCAACTCCATCGTTAACTTCAACCTCTGTGACCTTTAGCGTTTCGGCGAATGTAATCTTTGTCACCATTGGGTAATCCTGAAGTATAAAGCTGACCAGCAGTGATAATTTCTGTTCATTTTGTTAGTATCTTTCGTTCGAAAAAGTTGAAGACGGATAGAGAAGTAAAGTATTAAGCTTGGGACAGCAATATTCACAGAAAGCTCCTGAATTATTTTAAGGTAAGAAAAACATTTCAATGTTGAAATATGTTACTTATTAACGTTTATAGACGTGTCCTAAGCATACTAAAAGACATGTAGTTGCGAGCGTAATGGGTCCCCTGCGCCCTTTGCACACTAAATTCATCATGTCTTCACAAGGAATAGCACAAATAACGAAAGATGACCATTATATTTTACCTAAATAATCAGAGAATTAATATGCTTCTAAAGCCGTTTTTGGAACGAACTGATAAACAATAAAAAGGTAAATTATTGAAATCTACATACATTATGTGATTGTTTCTTTATTGTCGTGTTACGAAAACGGGAATATTTTAACTAAATAACCACAGAGAGTTCATATGCCTTTAAAGACGTTTCTGCAACGGATTAATAAATATTAAATATGTAAATTGTCATAATTTACATAGATAATGTGAACGTTTCTCTATGATTTTAACAGGAATTTAACAATCGACAATATGGAAAACAACTCAGCGAGTGAAAAAGTATCGACAGTTCGAAAGACGCAATACTTCTGTGTTTTCTGTAACTATGAAACGAACAGAAAAAATAATATGAAACGGCACTTTTCATCAATGCACAAGCACAGTTCGAAGATTCTAGAGTGTTGCAGATAACATTTTTTAAATAAAGCTGCTTTGCGTTCTCACACGAAATCTTTACATAAAGAACGTGTACACAGGTTGCAACTATAACCCGTCTCAGTAGAGCTCTTCGGCAAAAGCTTAACACATGAGTGTCCACAACGGTCTAAAGGAATTTT
>NW_013750550.1:0-1874 GCF_000517525.1 Limulus polyphemus
ATTTTCACTCTTTACATCCAGAAACAAGTAAATGAGTTTCTCTTCCTACATCAAGAAGCAATTAAATGATTTTCACAACTTACATCAAGGAACAAGTAAATGATTTTAACTCCCTTCATTATGAAACAAGTTAATGATTTTCATTTCCTACATTAAGAAACAAGTAAATGTTTTTCATTCTTAACATTAAGAAACAATCTAATTATTTTCACTCTCTCCATCAAGAAATAATTAAATGATTTTCACTCCCTACTTTAAGAAACAAGTTAATGATTTTCATTTTTTACATCAAGAAACAAGTCAATGATTTTCACTCTCTACATCAAGAAACAAGTAAATGATTTTCACTCCCTACAACAAGAAACAAGTAAATGATTTCCACTCTCTACATCAAGAAACAATTAAATGATTTTCACTCTCTACATCAAGAAACAATAAAATGATTTTCACTCCCTACAACAAGAAACCAGTAAATGATTTTCACTCCCTACTTTAAGAAACAAGTAAATAATCTTCACTACCTTCATCAAGAAAGAAGTAAATGATTTTCAGTACGTACATGAAGAAACAAGTAAATGATTTTCACTTCATACATCAAGAAACAAGTAAATGATTTTCACTCATACATCAAGAAACAAGTAAATGATTTTCTCTCCCTACTTTAAGAAACAAGTTAATGATTTTCACTTTCTACATCAAGAAACAAGTAAATTATTTTCACTTCCTATATTAAGAAACAAGCTCATGATTTTCACTCTCTACATCAAGAAACATGTAAATGAGTTACACTTCCTACATTAAGTAACAAGTAAATTATTTTCACTTCGTATATTAAGAAAAACGCTAGTGATTTTCACTCTCTACATCCAGAAACAAGTAAATGAGTTTCACTTCTTACAACAAGAAACAATTAATTGATTTTCACTCTTTACATCCATAAACAAGTAAATGAGTTACACTTCCTTCATCAAGAAACAAGTAAATTATTTTCACTTCCTATATTAAGAAACAAGCTAATGATTTTCACTCTCTACATCAAGAAACATGTAAATGAGTTACCATTCCTACATTAAGTAACAAGTAAATGATTTTCACTCCCTACATTAAGAAACAAGTAAATGATTTTCACTCTCTACATCAAGAAAGAAGTAAATGATATTCACTTCCTACATGAAGAAACAAGTAAATTATTTTCACTCCATACAACAAGAAACAAGTAAATGATTTCCATTCTTTACATCAAGAAACAAGTGTAGGGAGTGAAAATCATTTACTTGTTTCTTGATGCAGGGAGTGAAAATCATTTACAAGAAACAAGTAAATGATTTTAACTCGCTACAAGAAGATACAGGTAATTGATTTTCACTCCCTACTTTAAGAAACAAATTAATGATTTTCACTTTTTACATCAAGAAACAAATAATATATTTTCACTTCATATATTAGGAAACACGCTAGTGATTTTCACTCTCTACATCCAGAAACAAGTAAATGAGTTTCACTTCCTACAACAAGAAACAATTAATTGATTTTCACTCTTTACATCCAGAAACAAGTAAATGAGTTTCACTTCCTACATCAAGAAGCAAGTAAATGATTTTCACAACTTACATCAAGGAACAAGTAAATGATTTTCACTCCCTTCATTATGAAACAAGTTAATGATTTTCATTTCCTACATTAAGAAACAAGTAAATGTTTTTCATTCTTAACATTAAGAAACAATCTAATGATTTTCACTCTCTCCATCAAGAAATAATTAAATGATTTTCACTCCCTAATTTAAGAAACAAGTTAATGATTTTCATTTTTTACATCAAGAAACAAGTAAATGATTTTCACTCTCTACATCAAGAAACAAGTAAATGATTTTC
>NW_013750551.1:0-1495 GCF_000517525.1 Limulus polyphemus
GACCACATTTTATTCGGAAAATCACGTCTGAGATACTATCCACTATGTCATATGGGCCTTCCCATGGAGAAGACAACTTAGGAGTCTTCCCTTTGGTCTTCCTGGGATTATACAACCACACCTTGTCTCCTGGTACAAAGCTGACTTCAGTAGACTTCTTATAACAACATAGCTTCATAGAATTAGCAGACGTTTTCAAATTTGAATGCACTTGATGGTGAATATTACTCATCCTTTCCGATAACACTTTCACAAATTATGACACATTTTCAGGCAACTCTTTGTAAGGTGGGCATCCTGTTAACAGATCCACTGGCAACCGGAGTTCCCGACCAAACATCAACTTTGCTGGAGTGTATCCAGTGGCTTCATGCTCTGTTGTCCTATAGGCCATCAACAGTGGAGGGGGTAAGATATCCCAGTCATCTTGACGGCTATTACAAAACTTTGCCAATTCCTGTCCCAGTGTCCAATTGTACTTTTCTACCATCCCATCAGACTGTGGGTGTAGTGGCGTCGTTCTGGTCTTTCGTATGCCAAACAACTTGCAGCATTCATGGAACACAGCTGATTCAAAGTTACAGCCTTGATCTGAATGCAGTTCATATGGCATACCAAACCTGAAGAAAAAATCACTAATAACTGAAGCTACAGTCGTAGCTTCCTGATTTGGTATTGCGTGTGCCTCAGGCCATTTGGTGAAATAATCCATCACCACACAAATGTACTTGTTTCCAGCACGAGTTTGGGGCAAAAGACCAGCAATATCAATGGCTACTCTTTCCATTGGTGCACCAACTTGATATAACTTTATTGGAGCACGTCTCTTATGCTTGGGTCCCCTTTTAGCACAACATGTACTGTAGGTCCTGCACCATTCTTCCACATCTTGCCTCATACTTATCCAGTAAAATCTCTGTCGTAGGTGACTCAATGTCTTTATAACTCCGAGAAGACCCCCTGTTAAACTATCATGGGATTGACGCAGCTCAACTTCCCGTAACTTTCTCGGTATAACTGTTTGCCAGGTCGTTACTTTCCCACCTCCGGACAAGAATACCATCTTCAAGCTTCAACTGGTCCCATTGTGCCCAATAGTTCTTTGTCACAGGGCTTAAGCTATACACCTTCTCCCAAGCAGGTGCAAAACAAATGCTTTTAGAAAATCAATTATTGGCTTCAAATCTTGGTCTTTCTCATGCTATGTTTTAACATCTATACCTTGTTCCTCTTCACCATCATCAACTCCATTAGTCACTTTGACTTCAGCTTGATGACACCTGGTTAGTTCAACTTCTCTTTTATCACTTACCGGAATTTGGTCTTTGTTGTTGCCAAACGTCATTTTATCAATTTAACTAAACACTTCCTCGTTAGTAAGTAGTCCAATCCTAATATGCATTGGTCTTCAATGTCAGCCAAATATACTTTCTGTCTGTTCTTCATGCCCATGAGCTCAATATATAGTTACCCACACTGGTCCCCACAACCTTGT
>NW_013750552.1:0-1382 GCF_000517525.1 Limulus polyphemus
TAATTTCCTGTACAAGGATGTACGAGTGTATGTTTATATGCTTGGCTGTTGAGTTTGTATATTTGTTTGCTGAATTTCGCACAAAGCTACTCGAGGTGTATCTGAGCTAGCCATCCTTAATTTTGAAGTGATAGACAAGCAGAACAGCTGGTCAACAGCACCCACCGCCAAATCCTGGGTTTCCTTAATAGAATAGTGTGTATTTGACCACCACTCTTGTAACGCACAAATGGCTTGAAAGTGCGAAAGGCGTTATGCGGCAATGGGACTCGAATCGCGAACTCTCAGGTTCATAACCTGACACAGTAAGCCAAGCCCACGGTCTAGGAATGGTTGAATGTACCATTGTGGGAAAGATTTCAGGCGCAATGCCCACACGATGATGGTTATGGGCATTATCATGGCAAGCCTCAGATGCGATATGAAATTACAATTTGAGGTGGGAAAACGTATGAGTCCTATTTTCGTAAATAACTCCCCACACCTTTTATCCACTCTGTAGTCACTGCCGTACAGTCTTATTTGTCTCTTCAGCACGTACGACACCACTCTTCGTTTAACTCAGGTGAATAGAACTGGAAAACAAAATCATGGGAGCTGTTCTTGTTGTGGTTTGTCTTTCCTTCAGATGTTAACACTTAATTACGGTTATAAATTAATAACTATAAAACAAATAGGTGACGACTCTTCCCTTCGATATATATCACTGTTAAAATATAAGATTATCTTAAAGTTTTCACCCTAACAAGTTATCTTAAACTAATAAAGATTTACTACATGCTATGGATCACTCAAAACCTTTGATGTTTTGAGCTAATCCGTGATTATGAGGAAAGTATGAAAAATAATACATATGTATGTACGTGTGTATTTTATATATACACACCTTATGGATAACACTTTTCTGTTGTTGGGTTACATGTGTTCCAGCAGGGTTGTTTGTTTGTTATGGGTTTCGCGCAAAGCTACACAAGGGCTATCTGCGCTAGCCGTCCCTAATTTAGCAGTGTAAGACTAGAGGGAAGGCAGCTAGTCATCACCACCCACCGCCAACTCTTGGGCTACTCTTTTACCAACGAATAGTGGGATTGACCGTCACATTATAACGCTCCCACGACTGAAAGGGCGAACATGTTTGGTGGGACGGGGATTCGAACCCGCGACCCACACATTGCGAGTCGAGCGCCCTAACCACCTGGCCATGCCGGGCCCGTTCCAGCAGGTATTGTTGTTGGGTAACATGTGTTCCAGGTTGTGTTACATGTGTTCCAGCAGGTATTGTTGTTGTGTTACAGTGTGTTCCAGCAGGTATTGTTGTTGTATTACATGTGTTCCAGCAGGTATTGTTGTTGTGTTACAGTGGTGTTCCAGCAGGTATTGTT
>NW_013750553.1:0-1450 GCF_000517525.1 Limulus polyphemus
CCAGCCGGTTAATTCTATAGTATAAATCAGTCGGTTAATTCTATATATTAACCAGTCGGTTAATTCTATAGTATAAACCAGTCGGTTAATTCTATAGTATAAACCAGTCGGTTAATTCTATATATTAACCAGTCGGTTAATTCTATAGTATAAATCAGTCGCTTAATTCTATAGTATAAATCAGTCGTTTAATTCTATATAGGTTAATTCTATAGTATAAACCAGTCGTTTAATTCTATAGTATAACCCAGTCGGTTAATTCTGTAGTATAAATCAGTAGGTTAATTCTATAGTATAAACCAGCCAGTTAATTCTATAGTATAAATCAATAGGTTAATTCTATAGTATAAACCAGTCGTTTAATTCTATAGTATAAACCAGCCGGTTAATTCTATAGTATAAATCAGTCGCTTAATTCTATATATTAACCAGTCGATTAATTCTATAGTATAAACCAGTCGGTTAATTCTATAGTATAAACCAGTCGGTTAATTCTATAGTATAAATCAGTAGGTTAATTCTATAGTATAAACCAGTCGGTTAATTCTATAGTATAAATCAGTAGGTTAATTCTATAGTATAAACCAGCCGGTTAATTCTATAGTATAAATCAGTCGGTTAATTCTATATATTAACCAGTCGGTTAATTCTATATATTAACCAGTCGGTTAATTCTATAGTATAAACCAGTCGGTTAATTCTATAGTATAAACCAGTCGGTTAATTCTATATATTAACCAGTCGGTTAATTCTATAGTATAAATCAGTCGCTTAATTCTATAGTATAAATCAGTAGGTTAATTCTATAGTATAAACCACCCGGTTAATTCTATAGTATAAATCAGTCGCTTAATTCTATAGTATAAACCACCCGGTTAATTCTATAGTATAAATCAGTCGCTTAATTCTATAGTATAAACCAGTCGGTTAATTCTATAGTATAAATCAGTAGGTTAATTCTATAGTATAAACCAGTCGTTTAATTCTATAGTATAAACCAGCCGGTTAATTCTGTAGTATAAATCAGTCGTTTAATTCTATATATTAACCAATCGGTTAATTCTATAGTATAAACAAAATCTTACCTTGAAGGCTCAGACGACAACTGTTAACCTGAAAGTCACCTCTGGACGACATTTCTCTGTCGGCTGACAGGAACATCCTGATGATTGTATCCATCCCTTCTTTTATTTATTTAAAGGACATTCATTCAATCTTGTCTCACAGATGGTCACACAGTCTGTCTTTCTGCTCCTTCCAACTTTCTTCAACGAGTATAAGTTCTGAAACGTCATACTCTTAAACTCGCTTCTCGTGTCAAACTAACTAGTCCTACAAAAGAACTTAACAGAAACTTCACCTTCCCACTGTTTTTCCACTGTTATCTCCACTGCTTTAACTTTTGGCATGTTTGCTGATTTTGTCTCAATAAAAATTTCATATTTACTAA
>NW_013750554.1:0-1249 GCF_000517525.1 Limulus polyphemus
CATTTAATTTCACACTATGTTCGGCATTAACCCTTACTTGGGTCAGGTGGTTAGGGCGCTCGACTCGCAATCTGCGGGTTCGAATCCCCGTCCATCTCGTCTTTTACTGCTAAGTTAGGGATGGCTAGCCCAGATAGCCCTCGTGTAGCTTTGCGCGAACTTCCAAACAAACAAGCTCTTACTTGGACCGTTTGTATACTGTGTTCGGAATATTAATATTTTGTTTTCCACTAGCACGAATGTACCTCGTCCACGTGGAGAGCTGCAGCGCCCATATTTATAACCTTAGTTTCGTATTTCTATCAATAGCGTGTCACACAGCACTAATGGGCCTTGTTTACGTGGAGATCTGCAATGTCTTGTTATAGCTCTAGTTTCGTATTTCTATCAATAGCATGACTGTAAATACGAGATAGGTATATTTCATATATGAACACAAATAAATTGGACCATTACGATTTTCTGTATGGTGATCTCTCTGTCCGTCTGTCTCGTAAACTCTGTCATTTCGAGAGTGTTATCATCTTGTTTATCTAAGCCTAATAATCAAATAAACTATTTTTACGTATACAGAAACTAGTTGATACGCAGTACATCTAACATACACATATTTTTACAGACTTGTATTCTTGTCTGTTTCGTACTTTTCTTTACTTAAAGAATGCAACGGGCGTCTAACAGACAGACGCATATCTCACGAATCATAAACTCGTAGCTACAAAAAGAGATATTTCGTCGTTAGTCTCACTAACAGACAGACACGTATCTCACGAGCCATAAACTCGTAGCGACAGGAGAAATATTTTATTATTAGTCTCACCAACAGACAGATAGATAGCTCACGAATCAGAAACTCGTGGCGGAAAAAAAGACAAATTTTAAATGATGTTCAAAGATAGGTAGATAGAGAACTCACCAATCATAAACTTTTACTCACAGACAGACAGACAGACAGAAAGCTTACGAAGCACAAACACGTAGCGAGAAAAGAGAGACTTTGATTGCTATTCTCACATGAATATGAAAGATATAACAGACTAATTACAAGTGATATAAAGTAGATATATATTTATCACAAATATTCAACTCAATGGCTGTTATGTCTCTCCGGTTTTGGGCGTTTCATGAAACACCGGATATATTACGTTCTAACCCGTCACATTTGCCGGATATCTTGATCTGTTGCAACAAGCACTCACCTCTTAACTGTTATATTGATTGAAAGTGTAACAAATTGATATCAGAGGAG
>NW_013750555.1:0-1249 GCF_000517525.1 Limulus polyphemus
TTTATAACCAGAATACTATTTTATAACAATGTAGTTAAAACGATGTTTATATTAAATTATTAGCTTCTTAATCCACGAACGCCATTTTATAACCAGAATACTAATTTATAACAATGTAGTTAAAACGATGTTTATGTTAAATTATTAGCTTCTTAATCCACGAACGCCATTTTATAACCAGAATACTAATTTATAACAATGTAGTTAAAACGATGTTTATGTTAAATTATTAGCTTCTTAATCCACGAACACCATTTTATAACCAGAATACTAATTTATAACAATGTAGTTAAAACGATGTTTATGTTAAATTATTAGCTTCTTAATCCACGAACACCATTTTATAACCAGAATACTATTTATAACAATGTAGTTAAAACGATGTTTATATTAAATTATTAGCTTCTTAATCCACGAACACCATTTTATAACCAGAATACTAATTTATAACGTAGGTTCTATCCAATCCAACAGTTTCAGCTGAAAATAATGCTAAGAAACTTCAGATATAACTTGTGCATCAGACAGTTTATCTTAAACTTCGTGGTCCCACTGCAGAGGAAGGTTTCTAGGGTGATAAGATGCGAAGGACACATTATCCATAGACATAATAAAATTAATAGTAACTAGTTTGATTATGGGTTTTAAAAAGGCGTAGCTTGTGGTTTAGTGTGTGGTTTCCAAATCTTGGGACCGTAAAAAAATGCACAATTCTGTTAATATACTCAATATTTACAGATTCATGGGGCCGGGGGCATCAGTGAGGATGTAGAACGTTCCGGAGAGAGTTGTTGCTGAGAAAGTTTGGGAGATCTAATACAGGAACAGTATTCCTTGTAGTCTGTCAAAATTAAAAGGCTTTTATTTACACTTCTTAATAATATCAATATTTAGCGTGTTGTTATTGGGCTTAGGATTCTTCTACAGTAGGTGTCTATGACTTGTTGACGATAAATTAAACGATTGATGAACACCACGCATTTCACTTGTTTTCAAAATAATATATAAATTCAGAACAAGTTAACGTATGTACAACAAATTCTTCACACTATAGAGATTATAGGCATATCATATACACTATATCTATAGTTCTCTTCCTCTTGTCAAAAGTCCACTTAGGCCTATTCAATTACTTTATAATTCAGTTGACAAGCCGAACTATCTTATCTATTACTATCGCACTAGTATTCTGCGTGTGATTCATTTACAATTGTGGCGCGAGTTACCGTAATCGTTTGGTCTTCTAAAT
>NW_013750556.1:0-1251 GCF_000517525.1 Limulus polyphemus
TGATGAGAAGGTTTTTTACTACTGAGGAGAAGGCATTTTACTACCGAGGAGAAGGCATTTTACTACTGATCAGAAGGCATTTTACTACTGAGAAGAAGGCATTTTACTACTGATGAGAAGGCATTTTCGTTGTTTTTTTGAGACTAGAAGGATTGTAGGACAGAGAGAGACTAGAATACAGTTTCGGATTCTTCATTTAGACGTTGGTGTGATTGTAAGAAACAAAGAAATGAGGAGGTAGTTTCGTTTTTGTTTTTTATTTAGAGATTGGTATGACTATAGGAAACAAAGACATCAGAAGGCAGTTTCGGTTTCTTCATTCCGATAATGGCTTGTGTGTAAAACACAAAGGGCAGATGATGAAATGAAGGTAGGTGATTGTTTGATTGACGAAACAGGTATACCACAGATCTAATGATTAAACGAAAAATAAATTCATAATTTTGACAGATTATATAATTATTCCATTTTTTATTTCTTTGTGTTTCGTGTGAAAATTGGTAGTTAATGATGTAGGTGGAAAACTTAGAAATTTCGAAAAAGAGGCAGAAAAATGATGAAATAGAAGTTGAAAAATGAGGAATTCACACCAACTAGGGTGAAAATAGAGGGAGGATTGAGAATCCTGGAGCCCTTTCACACACACACATACAAACAGAGCTCCAATATTCTGTTCTGTAAAGAGAAAAATATAAGACTAGATGTACTTGCGCATGGTTCTCGAAAGTGTTCTGTTTCAAGAGTAAATAAAACCAAAATTAAGAGTAACAAATATTTCTATTTTGTGCTTTTCAAGTTCATATATCATGCTGTGTTATAGCCTACAGAGTGCATTATTCTTCTCGTGATTCATGGCATGCGCACGTTTTACTGACGTTACGACAGTACAAATTACAACGTTAAGTTTCTCTTATGTGACGACATTTTAGTGTCTACAGACTAACAGACAGAAAACACTCTGCTGTACAGTGGTACGAGTGGTTAAAACAGTTGACCCCTCGAGACGGTCTTCGGCCCCCTTTCCTTTTCTTTAAACTTTACAAGGATTTAGTTTGAAGGATGAGAGCGCAACAAGGAGAATTGCGGGATCTTCCCAACAGGGGTGCTCAGGGGGGGGGGGGTATGATGGTAAGCCTGAGAGTTTGTTTGTTTTGAATTTCGCGCAAAGCTACACGAGGGCTATCTGCGCTAGCCGTCCCTAATTTAGCAGTGTAAGACTAGAGGGAAGGCAGCTAGTCATCACCACCCACC
>NW_013750557.1:0-1714 GCF_000517525.1 Limulus polyphemus
GAGCAAGAGGTCGATACAATAAGTGTTAATAAAATGGTAAAACCGGCAGGAGCTGAAAGAGTTAATCATCCTGGCGGGAGTATTACTGAATTATTCTTGGTTACATACGTAACAGAATTGTGAAATTATCTTATGCTTCTATCAAGAGCTTTTTATACGGTATTCTTAACGTTAACGGTATGCTTAAGATACGACGCCCCCCAATGGCACAGCGGTTAAGTCTTCGGGCTTATAACGATAAAACCGAGTTTCGATACCCATGGTGGGCACCGCACAGATAGCCCATTGAGTAGCTTTGTGGTTAATAACAATAAGATGCGACACAAGAGATTAATAACAAGTTCAGATAACTCAACGAGTTGAATAGTCATCCGTTATATAGAATTGCTGCCTAGAAAGAGGGCAACCAGTAAACAATCCTAGCCACCTGCATAACTACTCTTAACCAAATACTTAGATTGACTGCCACTTATATAAGGTGCTCACAACTGAAAGTATTCAGCGACATACTGTAATTTGAAACTTTCTCTACTAACCTCTGTGCAGTAACCTTGGCTAGTTTACTCTACCACAGTATATTGCAAATATCTGCCATAGAGAATTTTTTTAAACAAAATGTATAATGACTTACGTGTGAATTACATAAAGTAAGTTTATAATAAATTTCCTTTTTACATTTATTTGATATTGGTATTAACAATAATGGTAACGGTAGAAAAAGATAAAGGGTCGGCAGTAAATTTTACTACAATATAAAAAAGTGGATGACAGAAAGTTTGATTTTATACTTAAAGATGTTTGAAGATTATTAGGAATTTCTGATCATCAGCGGGCTAACTATGCAAATAAAAACTGCAACTTATTTATAAAACTACACGTTTGTAGTCAAGGATTTTTGTAAAGCTAATTAACATAGATATTATTATAAACAGGTCAACATCCGTTTAGAAATTTATCATAAAGCTAAGAAGATTAGTAAAAGATGGCAGAACTTGATAGAAGACAATAATAAATCTATAATTATTCAACTAATGGATGAAATGGCTATGTCATTTAGGGCCCGAAAATTAATTCGTAATAGTAACAACTCAGAAGAGCCACCACCATCGAATTCCTATCTAAAATATCAACCTCAGAGTGGAGCGTCACGAACACGTATTTCCAACCATGTTCCTAGTGAAGGTGCACATCACTGTGATTATCCTAAACAACAGTTGTGTGTTTTCCAAAATATTCAAACAACACTACAGCCAGTTAATTTGAGTGAAGTCCATTCACTGCCAGTTATAAGACCTGGATACTACACTACTCATTGGTCTAAATCTGCTGAATCACATCATGACCAGGAAAACTATAAATATTTTTTACATGCTCAAAATGTTCGTACACACCCTAGACAAACTGAAATGTATTCACGATTAAATTTTACAGAACCACAGCAAACGTCGGTGGGTCAAAAATATCTCTATACAGAGTCAGTCCAAAATTATAACCCATATCCAGAGTCTATTCAAAATCATTATCCGTATGTAGAATCATACCAAAATCATTATCGATATCCAGAGTCATTACAGAGTTGTTATCCATATCCAGTGTCATTCCAAATTTATCATCCAAATACAGAGTCATTTCAAAGTTATTATCCGCATGCAGATTCAATCCAAAATCACTTTAACAAATTTCTGATTCCAGTGAACCAGACTGCTCCCTCAGA
>NW_013750558.1:0-1307 GCF_000517525.1 Limulus polyphemus
GCTCCATATTAAAATAAATATTAATAACAATAAATTCCTTACATGAGCCTTTAAAAGTGTGACAAATCATGTATGAAAGAGAGTTTGTTTGTCTGTTTGTTCATTTGTTTATTGTTAAGTATAAAGCTAAACTGTAAGCTATCCATGTTATGCCCACTGCAGGGATTGAACCCTGAGATAAACCTATTACCTATGAACCACCGGAGGACATAAAAAAAAAGAGAGAGAGAGAAGAAAAAACATCTACTCTCTTGAAAACTGTATGATTAGCAAAGTTTTATTATTGTTGTAGCATAGTAATTGGTATTCGGGCTAACTTATATAAATCTTCATCAAAAGTTTATATTTGTTATTATATTTTCACCAACGCTTCGATATAACGAATTGCTACAAATGTATTTGATGACTATGATAACCACAATAGTTTCCAGTAAAATTTAAAATTTTACGATTTCAAATAATATTATTTATTTTACTTTATAAAAAAAGTTCATTGTTCATACTTTAATGTCATTACCAACTTGAGCTTGTTGTTTATACCCTTGATATATATATGCTTAGTGTTTTCAATGTCATCACCAACTTGAGCTTGTTGTTTATACCCTTGATATATACATGCTTAGTGTTTTCAATGTCATCACCAACTTCAGCTTGTTGTTTATACCCTTGATATATACATGCTTAGTGTTTTCAATGTCATCACCAACTTCAGCTTGTTGTTTATACCCTTGATATATACATACGTAGTGTTTTCAATGTCATCACTAACTTGAGCTTGTTGTTTGTACCCTCGATATATACTTACATAGTGTTTTCAATGTCATCACCAACATTAATTCATTTTTTAACCATGACATATATCTTATCCCTCCGTCTCCCAGTGGTACAGCGGTACGTCTGCGGACTTACAACGCTAGAAACCGGGTTTCGATACCTGTAGCTTTGTGCTTAACTTCAAACAAACAAACAACTATTATCCCCCCCGTTAAGCGCCCCGGGGACTTAAATAATTCTAAAAAAGAGGGGAGTTAACAAAGAAACAATTTTTACCTTTAAGCTTTCTTCAGTAGTCGCTGCTATCATAGCCTTTACTTTACACTCTTCATTAGATGTCGTCATAGTGAACAAGTGCAGACTTGTATGTTGTATTTGGAATAGTACAGAAGTAATAGGAAAAAAAGTTGTGTAATTTCAAGGCAAAATTCACCAGAGACAGCTCTAAATCTGGACTCCATAGCAATATTTATTCGGCAGTAAAATACAGCATAAGACATCGTTTTGATATGTTGTGTTTTTGATTGCATATG
>NW_013750559.1:0-1250 GCF_000517525.1 Limulus polyphemus
GAACTGTGCATATTACCGAAGTGTTTTATATCTACCCCGCAGTATCCTTCTCCGTCTCAGATTGTTTTTAACGAATAAAAATCTATGGTAAAAGTAATTAGATAGGATGAACCGTGCATATTACCGAAGTGTTTTATATCTACCCCGCAGTATCCTCCTCCATCTCAGATTGGTTTTAACGAATAAAAATATTTAAGAGAAAATAATATATTTGTTTCTATCGAAGTATTATTTTTACTTAAGTCTATGAAAGTTTATTGGTATAATCTGTTTAAATTCGAGAACAAAATTTCATGTGAAATATGAGAAAGCTACATGTTGAAATTGTTATCTATTAAAAGGTCGACATGCTAAAGGGGGCAAAACGGCCAGAACCATGACTTTTATATTTACGATCCCCCTCCCTTCTTAACATATGTCATGTTATTACCTTCCAAAGTATTATGACTTTGTCCTCAGTTTTAAATGAGTGACTGATGTGTACGTTGTGTTATAAACATACATAGTTAAATTGTAAGGCTATATAGGAAAAGCTTCCCAGTGGCTCAGCAGGGTTAAGATGCTAAAAATCAGTTTTCGATACCAGTTGTGGGCAGAGCACAGATAACCCATTGCATAGCTTTCTGCTCAATAATAACCAAATTAACGAAAACCAAAATTATATAGGAAAAATGGTGAAAATTCGTTCTGTGGGAGTAAGGTATCATAAGTTACTATATAATGTGTTTCGAGACAAGTAGAGACACTTTTAAACCATGATTACAAAGGCTACTAAACCAATGAAAGTTTTCCTAGACCCAGTATTTTTACTTGGTTTAATAAGAAAATGTCAAAGTCAAATATAATCTTCCACTGTTTCTATCGCATATATTTTATTGGCAAGTTAGCGTCGTTTATATTCATATTTATTGCTTATCGAACATATTCAGATCTAGTTCTGCATTTCTTCAAACTGACTAGTGGTCAAACCCATTTTTTAAACAGCATCCATTCAAACAAAAGGCTTAATCATACAAAGCGGCTTTACTTATTATTACTTACACTCACCTTATATTATTTGGTGTTAATGGTTTGTATGGGTTCGTTACAATCATGGTATGATAAACAGCCGCAATCTGGATAAGTTAGTTATGTACCCACAGTATCACTATGACATCTGATAACTTGGATTATATAACCATTATTCTAGTCTAGACCAAACAGTCTTCTTAGTTATGTACTCAGAGTGTCGCTGTGACAGCTGATAATTT
>NW_013750560.1:0-1250 GCF_000517525.1 Limulus polyphemus
ATGTTGTAAGTCTTTAATGTGTCTTTGTATCTATCTTAATACTTGTAGGGGTTGTTGTAAGTCTTTAATAAGCTGTTGTAACTAACCTGTTACTGGCAGGCGTTATTCTTAAGTTTAATCTCTTGTTCTTAACATAGAATTGGCAGGGGTTGTTGTAAGTCATTAGTGTGTTGTTGTATATAACTTTGTACTTGTAGGGGTTGTAGTAAGTCTTTAATGTTTTGTTGTATCTAACCGGGTACAGGTAGAGGATGTTGTAAGTCTTTAATGTGTCTTTATATCTATCTTAATGCTTGTAGGGGTTGTTGTAAGTCTTTAATAAGTTGTTGTAACTAACCTGTTACTGGCAGGCGTTATTCTTAAGTTTTAATCTCTTGTTCTTAATATAGAATTGGCTAGGGTTTTTGTAAGTCATTAATCTGTTGTTGTATAAAACTTAGAACTTGCAGGGGTTGTTGTAAGTCTTTAATCTCTTGATGTATCTAACCTGGTACTGGCAGAAGATGTTGTAAGTCTTTAATCTTCAGTTGTATTTAACATAGAATTAGCAGGTGTAATTTTAAGTCTTTAATCACTTGTTGTATCTAACCTGGTACTGGCAGGGGATATTGTAAGTCTTTAATGTGTTTTTGTATCTAACCTGGTACTTGAAAGGGTTGTTTTAAGTCTTTCATCTCTTGTTGTATCTAACCTGTTACTGGCAGGGGATGTTGTAAGTCTTTAATGTGTTGTTGTATCTAACCTTGTACTTATAGGGGTTGTTTTAAGTCTTTAATAAGTTGTTGTAACTAACCTGTAACTGGCAGGCGTCATTCTTAATTTTTTAATATCTTGTTTTTAACATAGAATTGGCAGGGGTTGTTGAAAGTCATTAGTGTGTTGTTGTATATAACTTAGTACTTGCAGGGAAAGTTGTAAGTCTTTAATGTGTTGATGTATCTAACCTAGTACTTGTAGGGGTTGTTGTAAGTCTTTAATAAGTTGTTGTAACTAATCTGTAACTAGCAGGCGTTATTCTTAAGTTTTTAATCTCTTTTTTTTAACATAGAATTGGCAGGGGTTGTTGTAGGTCATAAGTGTGTTCTTGTATATAACTTAATACGTACAGGGGATGTTGTAAGTCTTCAATGTTTTGTTGTATTTAACCTGGTAATAGCAGGGGTTATTGTAAGTCTTTAATGTGTTTTTGTGTTCAACCTGGAACTTGCAAGGGTTGTTGTAAGTCTTTAATCTCTTATTGTATCTAACCT
>NW_013750561.1:0-2446 GCF_000517525.1 Limulus polyphemus
GCTTACGAAGGTAAAGGTTTATGTAAATAAATAATAAGTACAAAATAATATCACTCCAGTGGCTCGGCGATAAGGCTGAAGGCTTATAACCCTTAAAACCGGGTTTCGTTTCCATACGTATGGTGAGCACAGCACAGACAGCCCATTGTGTAGCTTTGTGGTAAACAAGAAATAAATATATTAAAACAAAGGATGTTAAAGAACACTCAACAGGCATAATAAACATTTTTTTATGTATTTCTTTTACGTTTGAGCCATCAGGCTACTTACATCATATTAGATATACGCATATATATATTATATTTCTTCAACTTAATATTTCAAACTCTTTCAAATCTTAAATAGCATATTGAGAAGTAAAACCTTTAACTGACTGTAGAGGAAAATGCAAAATAAGATATTGAAATGTGTAAACAATAATATAACTATACTTCTTGTTAAGTCGCCCCCAGACCAAGGGGTGAAACAGAAAAGTTGAGTATGTTATACTAAAATGATTTTCGAGCCTCACTACGTCGTTACAGTCCATGTCGCCACGTCCGATTATTCTCTATCTGTCAATCGTGCATTTTGAAAATAGCCCTGAAGCATAGTTTTCATTACAAAAGGCTCTGTCATGTCCAAAGCACCCCTGTTCTTTGCAAGTTTAGGGTAATTCATTTGGTATACAATGACGAGAGTTTCTGAGCCCGTTTCAACAGTCTCATCAGAGAGAAATCCCATTTTCGCTGCATCCGGCAACATGACTGGTATGCATTCATATATGTGAAATAGCATGAGGTATGTGAAGGTTGAATGGAAGGTCTGATTAGAAGCCTTGTGTTGGTGGACTCATACACTGCTGACTCGTTTACAGGCTGATTAGAAGCCTTATGTTGGTGGACTCATACACTGCTGACTCGTTTACAGGCAAAGATTGTTCTTGATTTGTTGCATACTGTTACCTGGGACACATGAATGGCTTTTTTCTAGTGACCTATGTGTTCCTGAATTATCACCTGTTACAAGACGCTGCATTTTCCTGACATGGCTAAAGTACAACTTGTTGCTGGTCTCTTTTTGGATAGCCTTGGTACCCCAAATTGATCCATATTCTTTGATTTTCAATGCCATTAAATATAATGGTTATTCTTGTCTTGGAAATCTCAAACCTCTGATCTTGACACATCCTTGTGATTTGAGTGGGAAAGGGATGTTGCATAACCCTCTCAAAATCGATCAATTTTTCGGTGACGTCACACTACCCACAACAACCCCAAACAATGCTAGAATGTAGTTATGATACATCCGTTCAACCGTGTCTTTATATCAGCTGTAGTTGCCACTTGACTTGCATATCTGTGTATCAAAAATCATTTTGATATAACGTATTCAACCCTGTACAACATATAACGTAAATTATTTATAACCAGCTGAGGTGCAAGTTCAACAACGCACGCGGGGTCCTGCAAGGTTTGATGACAATCGGTCCAACTATTCGCCAGTTATAAGCGAACACACACACACACACATAGACTTTTCCCAAGTTATGATTTACATATTAATTAAATGACTCATTAATGATGATGTATATTCTTTATAGTTAAAAACCACACCGTAAATTCTGTCTTATTCTTACGTTCATATCAGACCATTCGTTGGAGCTTAACCCTAATCTTTTTCAAACTGAACCTTATTTGTTTGTTTAGTTGCTAAGCACAAAGCTACATAATGAGCTGTCTGTGCCATGGATAAAATTGATTATTCTTAGTTGACCAAAAAATGTCTAACAACAAACAAAAGTAATATAACTAAGACCGCTTTTGATGAAGAGCTAATTTTTTTAAAAAGTTCCCTTTGATATCCACGAAAAGAACAGGCCTAAAATTTGGTATTTTGCAATTTAAATGCAAATTTTATTACAAAGTACATACAAGTTACGAAAGAATTTGTTAGCCTTTAGTATGTCGTACTTATGATATTATACAGATATTTTGTTGTTGTTTTTTTGTATAAAATAAATCGAGATCTATAATTTATTTATAAAATAAAACTTTTATCAAGGAATCATAAATTATGTTTAAAATCAATATATTGGTAAGAGATCTTTCTTACCAAAGAAGCTAAGTTTGGATGCCACAGAACCTGACAAATATATTTAATCAGTGAGAAAGAGCTTGTTAGGAAGGATCAGTTATTTGAATTTATAAAACTTACCTAAATGAACAGATGATAAGTACCGTATTTTTCGGAATGTAAGACGCACCTTTATTTTGAAGATAAAGTTTTGGGGAGAAAAAAAGAAGTTACAGTCGCAAATTCAATTTCATACGTTAAAAATTAGTATATATTGTTCTAAACACAAAAGAGCTCAAAACATCAAAATCAGGTTTACTGTTATTTAGTTTGGTCCAAAACCTACAAAATCTTCATTGCTTTCACTGTAATTTATTTTTTTATTTATTTA
>NW_013750562.1:0-1251 GCF_000517525.1 Limulus polyphemus
AGTCCCAACAGCTAAGTGTAAAATGGCAAGTACACACAGTGTGTACGTAACAGGAAAATTTAATGGCCAAAAGTGCAACTTTGTCATAGATTCTGCATCTCAGCAAACCCTTGTGAGTATCAAGGTGCTAGATCACAAAGGAGTTCCAGAAGTCATACAGAACATTATGCAAGGTTGTGAGGACCAATGTGGGTAACTATTGAGCTCATGGGCATGAAGGACAGAAACAAAGTATACCTGACCGACATTGAAAACCCATGTATATTAGGGTTGGACTAATTACTACCGAGGAAGTATATAGTTAACTTTGATAAAATCACTTTTGAGAACAACAAAGGCCAAATTCCGGTAAGTGTTGCCGTATCTGTTGATTTGCGAATCACAGCACTTAAGTCAACTACAATACCCCCCCCCCATGTCAGAGAAAATAATTTGATAGAATAAAAGATCATCCCCAACAAAGCCTGATGCTTGTGGAAGCAGTGGAAGACCCATCCAGGCCAGCAGACGTGAAAATTAGAAGGTCACTTGTGGCAGGTCATCACGTAGTACCCATAACAGTGGCTGATTTCTCTAAATGAGGAAGGGGCATTGTTAGGTGTGTGTCAGGAGGTAGAGCTAGTTAATGCTTAGGCAAGAAATACAACCATAAAGAAAGGACACCCTCTCCCAGAACATTTAACTGACCTCTATAAGAAGAGCATCGTCCTTTTGTCATCATCACAGGCTCTTCAGGTTAGAGAACTTTTGGCGAATTATGCAGACGTCTTTTCAAAAGGAGACCATGGGATTGGCTGCACAGACCTTGTGGGGCATAGAATAAACACACGCAATCACTGTCCAATAAAGATCCCTCCAAGGAGAACAGTGACAAGAGATAGAGAAGGTCATGGATGGCCTAATTAAAAAAGTGATAGTTGAGAAATCAGATAGTCTCTGGTCAGCTCCCGTTGTGTTAGTCCAGAAGAAGGATGGGACCCAACAGTATAACCGAAAAAGGCTCATACCCACTGCCAAGAATTGATGATACTCTTGATGCCCTAAGTGGAGCCAGGTGGCTTTCAACTCTGGACTTAAAGTCAGGTTTCCATGAAGTGATGCTAGTAATGTCGAAATGGGAGGAGTGTTGTCTCAGAAAGTGGGCAAAAACGAACATGTGGTGGCCTACTTCAGTAGGGTCCTGAGTAGACCAGAGAGGTACTTCTGTGTAACACGAAGGGAACTCCTTGCTATAGTAAAGAGTCTGACACA
>NW_013750563.1:0-1252 GCF_000517525.1 Limulus polyphemus
GCTTCTGGTGAACTTTAGGAAATATCAATCCTTTGCAGCTTGATATTTTTGATGATGCTTACCAGATTCAACTAATTTGTTTTTGATAATCGCCTTCAGTATTTAAAAAGTGTATGAATATTATAATGAATTAATTTATTGAAAAAAACCCATAAAAATCAACGCCGCTTCAATAAACAGAGAGTTATTCTTTTACTTTTCCGAAAGTTTAATTATAGTGAGTCTCATTTAGTGTTGACCATGCACGAAATTCAAGAAAGTTTGGCTAAAACTTCACATGTTTTAAAATCGTTTCTTACATCACTAGTCTCATATCTTTTTTCTTTTATATCACGAAATTGAAGGTTCAGTATGGTTCAGTATGATTTGTTGTTTATTCCCCCCCCCCCAGTGGCACAACGGTATGTCTACGGACTTACAACGCTAGAAACCGGGTTTCGATACCCGTGGTGGGCAGAGCACAGATAGCACATTGAGTAGCTTCGTGCATAAATTCAAACAAAAAAAATGTTGTTTATTTTTGATACTCTGCTATTCTTCGGATAACAGAATAATTTATAGCAAATAATCCAGTTATATCAGCTAATAAAACTTAAATTTTATTTATTATTTATAGTTGATGTTTCTTCTTATTAAACGATTTTATTTGCTGGCTATCAAAATATCGGAATAATAACAATAGATACAGAAAAAAAAAAGTTAGGTGTGACCTATTGATTCATTTACAAGACTTGTTCATCCAAGACTCTATGATTTGTGGGCCTGGCATGGCCTGGTGGTTAGGGCGCTCGACTTACAATCTGCGGGTCGCGGGTTCGAATCCCCGTCACACCGAATATGCTCGCCTTTTCACCCTTGGAGGCGTTATAATGTAACCGTCAATCCTATTATTCGTTAGTAATAGAGTCGCCTAAGAGTTGGCGGTGGATGGTGTTGACTAGTTGCCTTCCTTCTAGTCTATCACTGTTAAATTAGGGACGGCTAGCGCAGCTAGCACTCATGTAGCTTTGCGAGAAATTCAAACAGACCAAACTGTGATTTGCGTCCCGTTGTTGCAACAATATCAAAAATATAATTGTACTCGGTACACTGTTATAAAACCCCACCTTTTGATTATAGTAGCCCAAGAATTAGCGGTGGGTGCTGCGCGCAAGCTGCTTACCTTCTAGTCTATAAATTTAAAATTATGAATGGCTTGGATAGACAGCACTTGTGTAGCTTTTCGCAGATATACAAATAACTAAAAATAATT
>NW_013750564.1:0-2137 GCF_000517525.1 Limulus polyphemus
TGAGTTAAGAAGGAATTTTGTAGTAGCTGAGTTAAAACAGTATTTTGTAGTAATTGAGTTAAGACGGTATTTTGTAATAAATGAGTTAAGAAGGTATTTTGTAGTAGTTGAGTTAAGACGGTATTTTGTAGTAAATTATTTAAGAAGATATTTTGTAGTAGTTGAGTTAAGAAGGTATTTTGTAGTAATTTAGTTAAGAAGGTATTTTGTAGTAAATGAGTTAAGAAGGAATTTTGTAGTAAATTAGTTAAGAAGATATTTTGTAGTAGTTGAGTTAAGACGGTAATTTGTTGTACATGAGTTAAAAAGGAATTTTGTAGTAGTTGGGTTAAGAGGGTATTTTGTGGTAGTTGACTTAAAACGGTATTTTGTAGTAAATGACTTAAAACGGTATTTTGTAGTAAATGAGTAGTTAAGAAGGAATTTTGTAGTAGTTGAGTTATGACGGTATTTTGTAGTAATTGAGTTAAGACGGTATTTTGTAGTAAATGAGTTAAGTAGGTATTTTGTAGTAGTTGAGTTAAGACGGTATTTTTTAGTAAATCAGTTAAGACGGTATTTTGTAGTAAATGAGTAGTTAAGAAGGTATTTTGTAGTAATTGAGTTAAGAAGGTATTTTACATTTTTCAATGTTGTTTCCCAATGGATGTTCAGCAAAAATTCAACGTGATATGAGAAATGTCATTACAGAAATTTAGAAAATTATAATATTTAGCATTACATATGTGTCTCTGTGTAGACATTCAGTTTATTAACACATATCCATAAGTTAATAATGGTTGGAGACGGCTTGAATGGGTAATGAAGAAAAACTTTAATATAAGTTTAACATAACAGCAAATGTACAACGTTTCGATAACGTTTTGTCATCATCAGTCTCAAAGTGGGTTCCTCGTCACCGAATATCCATAAGTTGCCTTAGCGGTGAGTCTGAAGACTTATAATGCTAAAATTCGGGTTTTGACACTCGTGATGCACAGCTCAGATGAGCCCATTGTGTAGTTTTTGTGCGTAGTAAAAAATAAAGAAATTTATACGTTAAAAATTATGTCTAACAATATCTCATAATAATGAATTTTAAATTATATTATGCGAAGACAAGTTTACTATTATACATTTGTAAAAATGGAAATTTAAATCTTACAATTAAAAACATTTTAGTTCAAATTCTCACTACAGTGGATTTTCGAAGATTAATTATCTGTCTAATAAACGCATATTTTGTAAGTCGTTCTGTATCTACCATGTCAGATTTGGGGGGAGGGAGATTTCACTGACCCAGTCACGAAAATACTTATTTACGTGTACCATTCCCGTCATGCCAAGTAGTTGAATTAACAGGTGTGACGAAACAAGTTTTTACATCTTATTTCACCTTAGGGTATGTTTGGGCAATAACTTCTAAACAAAAGCGTCCACATCTTTTAACAAGCATCGGTGGTTCAGTGGTAGAATACTCGCCTGCCACGCGGGTGGCCCGGGTTCGATTCCCGGCCGATGCAATGAACTTTTATTTTGCACCACTAAACCGTAGAGTATTTAGAGTTTTGACAATAACCTAAGTTATCATTAGCTTGTTTAACTGATAACTTAGTTCAAAAACAATTCATAAAGAAACTTTTCAACGGTATCATATTTTATTTAAACATTCTACCGAATAAGAAACCAGCATCGCCCGTCAATATTATTGATATATGGTCGCAAGGCTGAAACTACACGAATGTGTATCTGGAAACTAGATGTACTTGCGCAGCCTCCGAAAGTGTTATGTTTCAAAAGTAAATAAAACCAAAAT
Organism: Limulus polyphemus; assembly: GCF_000517525.1. NCBI lineage: Eukaryota > Metazoa > Arthropoda > Merostomata > Xiphosura > Limulidae > Limulus > Limulus polyphemus. The sequence continues at coordinate 1,796 of NW_013750564.1, forward strand.
TAAGAGTAACAAATATTTTTATTTCTTGGTTTTGAAATTCATATGCCATGCTGCGTTGTAGCCTGCAGAGTGCATAATTCTTTTCGTGATTCATGGCATGCGTGCTTAGTTTTGTAGTATCACGTTTGTCAGTGTATAGTCCAGGTAATGTGGCACCATCCCCGATTTCAAGCCACCAACCACACACACACACACACACACACATGCTATTTAGGTATTAATTGCTTAATGTATGTTTACTTTACTTAATTATCCACTATTATTATTATGTATATTTTTCATCAACAAAGGCACAATGTTAATAATAAGGGATTGTCCTTTATTATACAAATATGGAGATGG
>NW_013750565.1:0-1280 GCF_000517525.1 Limulus polyphemus
AATTATTTATTGTTTTCTTTTTTCAAGTTAAGCTGATTATTTTATGCGAAATTGTTTTACTGAAACTAAAAATTTCAGGAAGCTCCCGTGACCATAAAGCCATTTCTCCAGAATATTCAATAATGAAATTATCAGAACTCATTTTCTCTAATTTTCAAGTAACTAGGACAAATTCTAATTTCACAGGAAGAAAAACCACCAACAAAGTAACCACTTATAGTTTTTATGTAAAGCTAGCTGATGGTTTCAACCTACATCTTGTATTCTGTGAATGGCCAGCTAAAGAACCTAATTACACACATTGTCAAGGAACATACATGTAAACAGCTGCTAAACACCGTTTCATATCACTACAGATCTCATGTAACATTTAGAAGTGGATTACGATCCAACTACAGATCCCATGTAACTGTTAAAAGTGGATTAGGATCCAACTATGCATCCTATGTAACTATTAAAAGTGAATTAGGATATGAGTACAGATCACATGTAACTGTTAGAGTGGATTAGGATATGAGTACAGATCACATGTAATTGTTAAAAGTGGATTAGGATATGACTACAGATGCAATGCAACTTTTAGAAGTGGATTAGGATCCAGCTACGGATTCCATGTAACTGTTAAAAGTGGATTAGGATATGATGAAAGATCACACGTAACTGTTAGAAGTGGATTAGGATATGACTACAGATGCAACTTTAGAAGTGGATTAGGATCCAGCTACGGATCCCATGTAACTGTTAAAAGTGGATTAGGATATGATGAAAGACCACACGTAACTGTTAGTAGTGGATTAGGATATGAGTACAGATCACATGTAACTGTTAAAAGTGGATTAGGATACGACTACAGATGCAATGTAACTTTTAGAAGCGGATTAGGATACGATTACAGATGCAATGTAACTGTTAGAAGTGGATTAGGATATGAGTACAGATGACATGTAACTGTTAAAAGTGGATTAAGATACGATTACAGATGCAATGTAACTTTTAGAAGTGGATTAGGATACGATTACAGATGCAATGTAACTGTTAGAAGTGGATTAGGATCCAACTAAGGATCACATGTAACTGTTAAATGTGGATTAGGATATGACTACAGATGCAATGTAACTGTTAGCAGTGGATTAGGATATTACTATAGATCACATGTACCTGTTAGAAGTGGATTAGGATACGACTACAGATGCAATGTAACTTTTAGAAGTGGATTAGGACACGATTGCAGATGCAATGTAACTGTTAGAAGTGGATTAGGATATGGCTACAGATGCCGT
>NW_013750566.1:0-1570 GCF_000517525.1 Limulus polyphemus
CTAATTTTAAAAAATAAAAGAAAGTAATGTGACATTGAATTTCAATGTTTAAACTTCACATTACGTAGCTTCTTTATACGAACATTCCCAGTAAGGCTTCTCCTCATTATAATGAGACATGTTCCTTGTAACAATGACCTGTCTTCCTACTTATAATGAGACATGTTCCTGATAACATTGACCTGTCTTTCTTATTATAATGAGAAATGTTCCTAGTAACATTGACCTTTCTTCCTGGTTATAATGCGACATGTTCCTGATAACATTGATCCGTCTTCCTGATTATAATGAGACATGTTCCTGGTAACATTGACTTGTCTTCCTGGTTATAATGAGACATGTTCCTGGTAACATTGACGTTTCTTCCTAGTTATAATGAGACATGCTACTGGTAACATTGACTTCTCTTCCTATTTATAATGAGACATGTTATTCGTAATATTGACATGTCTTCCTGATTATAAGGAGATATGTTCCTAATAACAATGACCTGTCTTCCTGATTATAATGACAACTGTTCCTGGTAACATTGACTTCTCTTCCTATTTATAATGAGACATGTTATTCGTAATATTGACCTGTCTTCCTGATTATAATGAGACATGTTCCTGGTAACATTGACCTATCTTCTTTATTAAATGAGACATGTTCCTGGTAATATTGACCTGTCTTCCTGATTACAATGACACATTTTCCTTATAACATTGACTTGTCTTCTTGGTTATAATGAGACATGTTCCAGGTAACATTGACCATTCTTCCTGGTTATAATGAGACATGTTCCCACTAACATTGACCTGTCTTCCTGGTCATAATGAGACATGTTTCTCGTAACATTGACCTGTCTTCCTTATTATAATGAGCCATGTTCCTTTTAACATTGACTTGTCTTCCTGATTATAATGAGACATGTTCCTGGTAACATTGACCGGTCTTCCTGGTTATAATGAGACATGTTCCTGGTAACAATGACCAGTCTTCCTGATTATAATGACAACTGTTCCTGGTAACATTGACTTGTCTTCCTGATTATAATGAGACATGTTCCTGGTAATATTGACTTGTCTTCCTGAATATAATGAGACATGCCCCTCTTCACATTGACCTGTCTTCTTGGTTATAATGAGACATGTTCCTGATAACAATGACCTGTCTTCCTGATTATAATGATACATGTTCGTGTTAACATTGAACTGTCTTCCTGATTATATTGAGCCATGTTCCTTTTAACATTGACTTGTCTTCCTGAGTATAATGAGACATGTTCCTTGTAACATTGACCTGTCTTCCTGATTATAAGAAACATATTCCTTGTAACATTGACCTGTCTTCCTGGTTATTATGACATGTTCCTGGTAACATTCACTTGTCTTCTTTATTATAATGACATGTTCCTTGTAACATTAACCTGTCTTCCTGGTTATAATGAGACATGTTCCTGGTAACATTGGTTTATCTTCGTAGTTATCATGAGACATGGTCCTGGTAACATTGACCTGCTTTCTTGATTATAATTAGACACGTTCCTGGTAACATTGACCTGTCTTCCTGATTATAATGAGACATGCTC
>NW_013750567.1:0-1250 GCF_000517525.1 Limulus polyphemus
GTGTAGCTTTGCGCGAAATTCAAAACAAACCCTAATGTTTGATCTATTGGTTGCCTGCTTTCAACTTTTAAACTGTTAACGTTTAAAGACTTGTACCGTGTACATAAATAGCGTTATTGTCACATCCAGTTGACGATTTCTGGTGTTGAACTAAAGGCTTCATGGGCAGTGACTTGTGGGAGACAAATGATGTATCTGAAATGACAATATTCCACAACTATGATAAACTAAAACTAAAATAAACAAATTAAGAGAATTGTGAAGAAAAATTTACAGTTTACATGACTTTTATCACAAATGTTGGGCCTATTGGTTTTCAACGCTTCATTAGCTTTCGGCGTTTAAACCGTAATAATGTACTATTTGTATATGTTACGTCTCTGTGTTCGTTTGTTAATTTTCCGTATAATTTATTTCCGATGAAACTTCAGCATACAAGTCTTTTCTTAAATAAAACTAGTTTATTGTTTCTCAATTCAACTTTACAATACACTTAAGTTCCACAGCCACTTTAAATTAAACACACGCAATTGTTACGTCTCCGTTTGTTAATTGATTTTTCGTAACTTCTTTCCGACGAAACTTTAGCGACACAAGTCCTTACTTAATAAAACTGGTTTATTCTTTCTGAATATAACTTTACCGATACACTTATTTTCAACAGTCGCTCTTTTACAAACGTTTTAACAACGAACGTTAACTTCAACAATACTTCCTGACTGCAGTCAATTGCTCACTACCTACACACACATTGTTGTCCCGTCACGTTGTGAGCGTCTTATATATATATACCGGACTAACATATATCTAGTAATCTCCCGACAATTCCCGAAGGTTCGAGAGAACGAGTCACGTGACCTCGCTGACACAACTCCTTAGTATTGTTCGTCCCGAACAATAGCCACTTACACTTACAATAAACCAATAACAATTAACAATAACTTAATTAAAATGTACAGAATTACAAACACAAAATTACAATTCAACAAAGTCTCTTAATTTTATGGGACGTATCTTCTTCCGTACTGGTCTCTGTCTCGTTGGCTTCTGCTTCATGTGGGGTTCATCTGCTTCATCAGTAAATGTCCTATCATCGGTAACAGTCACATCAGTGGTAGTAACTTCATCAAGAGCTTCATCGTTTCCCTTCTCAAAACTGAGTAGAGTTTCTTCTTCGACGTTGGCTTTTTCAGGTGGCACGTCTTCAGCAGCGTCATTTGTTCTGTTGTCCACTTCGTCCCAACTGAAAT
>NW_013750568.1:0-1958 GCF_000517525.1 Limulus polyphemus
TGAAAGCACGTGCAGATACATAAGTTTTAGTTAGGCAAAGCAAACTAGATTAGCAGTTTCTAGCTCAAGTTTTCAAAATAATCATATAGGTGGATAGTTATTATTGATTATTCATTGCCAAATTTTCAGCACAAATTTACTAAATATTATAAAACTATCCTAATTAAAGAGCGTTTAGTATCACGCGATATTAGCTTAAGCAATTAGCATAAATAATGATGCTTGACACGGCTGTACCGTTTGCATCAGGGTGATGACAAGAAACTGTTAATCTAAATTCCATTGCGTTACTATAAAGGAAGCTATTGATACCATTTTAGAGAGGAAAACTACCACCATATGTTTTAAAGAATCCGGTTGGTTCTATAAAGTAAAGGTCTGTTCAGAATAATGGGGTTGTGATGCTAAAGCTAATGTTGGTTACTATCGACTGTCGCTTTCTTACTTTCTGTGGTTTGTTGGTGACAAAAAGTCATGTTATTGAATCAAAAACACCTGAGGTGTTTTTGATTAGATTTACATAACAAAGTTTTCTCTTGCTCGAGTTTTTACCACGTTGAAGAATGATTTTTTTTCATGTTATACAAAAACTTAACTTTATTTTCAATTTATTTCTCATCCTGTAAGAATAGGAATATTAAACAGATATATTGACATCATCCACGATTGAGAAACTATTGTCAACTGGTCTAATATCTCTAGTACTATTTATTTATATGTATCTTATACATTTGTCTCTACCATTATCTAAGACTTTTCATGTCTGTTTAAGAAGTAGTCTGCTTTTCACAATACCAGAAAACTCAAGTTTTAATGTATATTTAAAAGTTTTCAGTAAGTTAATTTGGACTGGTCGAAGAACCCGAGTTTACGTTAACAGTAAACAAGTGGGTTCGAAGGTCTCATACCGGTACTACCATGTGAAAAGTATGAAAATAAAGCTTGTTTGTCTGCTTTAGCGCAAACTATACAATACATTATTCCACGCTCTGTCCATCACGGAAATCGAACCCCGATTTTAGTGTTGTAAGTCGGTAACATTGAATAAAGTTAAAAACGTTTATAATAGAGGTTTCAGTTTGACCAGAACGTGGCAATATCAATGTGATATAGTCTCTGGTTGGTCTCTGGTTGCAAATTAAGAAAAACTACAGTTATGACGACACATAGTGCGGCCCTAAACTCCAGCAACCTTAGTGTTAAAAACATCATAAACCTTACGTATAACCTGCATGAAATCAGTCACGGTAAGTTTCAATTAATATATATTTATAACAATTGAACACAGTTTGAGATTATTATCTAGACTTATTGTTAGGTTGAAACAATTTACATGCACGTAGATTTTGCATCAAAACAATGTGCTAAGTCGTTTAGAGTATTACATATATATTTATAACAGTTGAAGACACTTTGTGCAAGTGTTCTTATCTAAAGCAACAAGACACTGAAACAGTTTTTCTGTCGAAGACGTTGGAAAGATTATTTTTTAAATCGTTCTTTCTAGGCTAATAATAATAATGTTTAGCTGTTTTTTTTCCCCCAATAAACCGACCACTTGTTCGCAATATCAATTACTCTCTCGAGGGTTTTGGAACACACACACGCGATATTATTTCTATAGAACACGATAACTGTAAAAGTACAAGAAGCAGGGTACATATCTAGGTTTAACAAACACAATTAGCCGTGAAAACAACAACTCTCAACAGTGCCGTTACCCCCTTTCTTCGTGCTAATCACACAGTGGGCTATTTGCACTTTCTCGACTGCGGGAATCGTTGGAAGTCCGTGAAAATAAACCGAACCTGTCATCGGCACTATTGCTCTTTTTGTCGTGCAAACCTACACAATGGGTTATATAATACTCCAAACGACTTAGCACATTGTTCTGATGCAAAATCTACGTGCATGTAAATTGTTTCAACCTAACAATAAGTCTAGATAATAATCTCAAA
>NW_013750569.1:0-1252 GCF_000517525.1 Limulus polyphemus
GCATACCAAACTGGTTGATTTTGAATGACAGTAACCGAAAACGAAATACAGCTACAACAATATAACGGAAAAGTGTACGTGATACGAGTATAGCCGAACAGTTTTGAGTCGTTGATCATAAAAAATAGATAAAATGTTAAAGGGGCCAGGTATTGTACCCATTAATGGAAGGGCGTCTGGATTGAATCAAATATGATTCCTTATATTTGATGTCGAGAAAATTGTAACAAATTTATAAAATTTTGATTTGTATAATGTGTCCCATTGATTGTTTCGTGTTCTTTTAAGTAATGTTCAGCGGTAACTTTTTTGTTGTCAAGATTTCCAGTGGCACGAATGTGTTCTTTGAAACGATCGTGTATTGGATGTGTGGATTCACCAATATGTGTGGCCGAACACTGTGTGTACATGTAAGTTACAGAATAGATGCGTGCAAGTTTTAGCTATGGAGCTCCATTTTTACAGAACAATACCATTTCCGTTCCGCTAAAAATCACATTTATAAAAAAAAACTACAACTAACATTAAGATAACGTACTTTATGTACTTTTTTTTCAGGAATTAATTTAAATTTTTCAAAAGACCCTAACAAATACGAGGTTTATAGAAATATCACAACTAATTTCTTTTGCGTTAAAAATACGTAAAAATGAAATTATCGAGAGTTATCCAGTTCTTCGGTTAAATGGTTTGGTTTGCTATAGATTTCGCGCAAAGCTACACGAGGGCTATCTGCGCTAGCCGTCCCTAATTTAGCAGTACAAGACTAGAGGGAAGGCAGCTACTCATCACCACCCACCGCCAACTCTTTTACCAACGAATGGTGGGATTGACCGTCACATTATAACGCTCCCACAGCTGAAAGGGCGAGCATGTTTGGTGAGACGGGGATTCGAACCCGCAGATTGCGAGTCGAGCGCCCTAACCACCTGGTAATGCCGGGCCTTCGGTTAAATGTGAAGTTATCCAATTCTTCGGTGATTAACAGGTGTTACATTTAAACAATGCCAAAAAAAAGTTTAAAACAAACTGAGTATTGTCTTAACGTACAAGTTCTTGATAATTAATAGTCCTGAAATACATCATTATACAGTACGATATTTACACGTAGTACAGTACGATATTTACACGATTAAAGTCCTAGACTTACACGTAGTACAGTAAGATATACACCTGGAAAAAAGTTAAGCACCCCCAAATATTTTTCAGGATTGCTTATTGAAAATAAGGCTTAATTTTCACGATGTTAAGC
>NW_013750570.1:0-3193 GCF_000517525.1 Limulus polyphemus
GGGTGAGGATGGTTGTACTTGCCCGTCATTTTTGACGGCCTATACGCTAGTGATGTAATATTTGACACTGGTACGTGATGAAATCTAACCTTCTTAATTTTAAACTTGATATTAAACATCTTAACAACACTTAAGGCTGAGGAGAGTTGAAAACCGCTCCATTTGATTGGTGACAAATCATGAAATCGAAATACAACTGAACAGCCTTAAAACACTTCTTGAAACGAACTGTGAAAGAGGGTAAATAAACTAAATGCTTTTCAACATATTACATTAAAATACTTCAAATATTTTCAAGTAAAATCAACATTACAATTTACGATTATAACAACTGAAAATTGAAATATAGATGAATAATATTGGTGAACCTACTCAGTTTTAGTATAAACAGACTTACTTATATAAAGACAGATAGAGTGGAAGACTTAATAATTAGTAGGTGGCGTTGTACACGGGCAACACCAATACAGAAGTAAGAGTTTATACTTGTAGTTTGATTACAAGCAATCTCTATATTTACTACAAACTGCTGCCTTCTCTCTCAGCTTACATAACAGTTAGCTTGTACGGAAAGAAAAGTGAATTTTACTCCATGTTTAGTATGTGGTAAAGCTACACACCTACATCCGGGTATTGATGTGACTACGTTATTTCTAAGGATTTCCGTTCAACGCGAAGATATTAACACTTAACAGATAGTAGGCTATTCAAAGACGACACAATGACCAGCACACCAAAACTTTAGGATTCTATACTTTGACTTTCGATTCTATTTATGCAAAGTACAATCCAAATAACTAGAAACAAGTTGTGATAGACCTGCATTCAAGACTATCACTTGTAAACGAACAAGTTTTACGACTAACACGACCCGGATGTTTTGTTTTTTAAACACGCTTCTGTTTATATCAAACCATATGAGCTCTGATGATACATTTCGTGGAAGTATTTTGGTTTTAAATAAATTAAACCTTTATTTAAAAAAAAAGGTTAAGTTTGGAGTAAGTCACCGGATTTTTGGTGCTTTATCGCAAGAATATATTACTCATTTATAATGAACCAAGTTATGATCTACCACAATAACCCTAGTTTTCAATGATAATGATTTTAACCCATAATAGCAAACTGAAATTCCTCCTTCCCTGGTCAACAAGTAAATCACAGGAGACTCTTACCACATATCAGTTCTTAACCGCTGAGTTGATCGACTTAGAGAGTTCCTCACATGTTGTTTATTTTTAGAAAGATTTAGATCCTGCCATATACATTCATAATGTTCAATAACATCTACTTCATTAGACATTTTTTACTCTATTATTATGGTATTTCTGGGTAATTTTCTTTGTTTGCTGAATTTTACCCAAAGCTACTTGTGGGTTATCTCTGATAGCCGTCCCTACTTTTGAAGTGACACTAGAGGCCAACTGCCTCCACCATCCATCGCCATTTTCTCACCTATTCTTAGCCAACGAATAATGACATTACTATCACATAATAACACTCTCACGACTGAAAGGACGAGCATCTTCGGTGACTGGTTTCGATTCCGCGATCCTCAAGTCTCGAAACAAGTGTTATAACCATTATGTCTAGCATTTCTGGAAAAGGAATAGAAAACATCCACGTAAGTTGATTTGCAATAGAAGGGGATCGAGAATGTGTTTAGTGATAAACAAATAAATCTAAAATAGAAGAAATAATATATTAAAAGAAACTTTATTTAATTAAGGAAATATAATTATATATAAATAAAGGGATAAAATACTCTTCAATGTGTTTAATTCTAAAAAATCTAAACAAAATCTGAATAAAAAATAAAAACAAACACACACAGACACATATATAAAAGCCCATTATTGTAAGATTTAATCAAATATTACTTCACTGGTCGAAGAAAACTTGGTCTGTTATCTCTTAATTCTACGACATAAACACCAATAAAATAAAAGTTGCCTCTGTTTTTTTACAACATTTGTCAGTTATAAACAGTTTACACTTGGAATTAGGTTGTTTGCCAATCATTTCCACATTTGTAAGGAAGCCTTTAGTGTATAAACCTACCATGTCACTTTCACCTCTTTACTTAACCTCTCCTGAATTACCTTTAAATCTTAGTGTATTGATCACTTCAATCATATGTTAAAATAAATGTCATCAGTTTAGGTGGACAAGACAAAAACTAAACTCAGACCAAACATTACATGACTCAAATATAGCGATAAATTAAATAACGAAAGAAAAGTTACTAAACACGACACTAAACACACACTTTAAATACATTAATAAAAACACAATAACATAAGAAAGTGTAAAATAGTCCTAGAAATTAATCACATTGCACGTGAAGTAATAAAACAATAAACCAAAATCTATCACCAGTGTTAGGGAGACACCTAAGAGGTGTCCGTACCTAATCGGACCTAACTGCTACAAATATCTTTTTCTGGAGAAAGTGCAATTAGTTACTACAAAACCTAATTTGAAAATGCAGACATTAACATCGTGCTAGATTTTTCCATGGAAAGTAAATTCCGGAATGGATAATAAGTTTTAATAAGATTTGGCGTGAATCGTGATATTTATATATACATCTTCACAATCCTTTTCAAGAAAATGTCTGAGACTGTTCGTTTTTACTTGGACCTCAAAATTTTCAGTTCTTAAAGTTCAGTTTTGTGGGGCATCACAGTGGCACAGTGGTAAGTCAGAAGGTTTATAACGTTAAAAACTGGATTTTTATAGCCGTGATAGGCACAGCACAGATAGTCAGTTATGTAGCTTTGTCCTTAGGTAAAAACAAGCTCTTTAGATGATGTAAAGCTAAACATTTTAAACTCAAATTAAGTTACAAGATTAGTTTATTACAAGCTGATCGGAGTGGGTTTAGTCAAGTTTAAATCCCAAGAAACTAAGAAAGCCTGATCACTATAAATATCAAACAGTATCTCATATTCAAATATATGTAATAGCACTTAACATTCACTGTCTCATTTGACATAAAATATGTTACCTAATAAATTATGAGAGTATCGAGAAATCTATATATTTTTCAATATTGTATATGAGCCAATACTACTTTTTCTTTAAGTGATTCTTCAAAACAATTCACAACCTTATTGCATCATTCAATACGAAAATCTATTTTAAGCTAGTTTGTCTAACTTTAAATCTTTGTGAACACAAATTTCAACAT
>NW_013750571.1:0-1244 GCF_000517525.1 Limulus polyphemus
ACTAAAATACCGTTATCAATATCGACAAAATCTAGTCTAAGAAGGATTAAAAAGACCATTATAAAAGTTATTAAAATATAGTACAAGAAAGTCTCAAATGACCGTTATCAAAGTCGAAAACATCTAGTCTATTGTTGCGTCATCGAGGTCACGTGACTGGTGTAGCGCCCTCTAGTTTCTAGAACTATCTTTTTCTTTCAGGAATGCTCTAGTATTTACTTGATAGGGTAAAATATAGTGTAAGAATGGCTTAAAAGACCGTTATCAAAGTCGAAAAGACCTAGTCTAAGAAGGCCTAAAAATGAAGTTATGAAAGTCGACAAAATCTATTAGTAGAAAAACTAAAAATCCGTTTTCAAAGTCAAGAAAATCTGGTGGGAATCGGACTAAAAGAACCTTTATCAATGTCAACAAAATCTAGTGGAAAGAGGACTAAAAGACCGTTATAACAGTCGACAAAATATAGTGGAAGAAGGACTTAAATGACCGTTATTAAATTTAACAAAATCTTGTGGAGGAAAGACTAAAAATACCTTTATCAATATCGACAAAATCTAGTCTAAGAAGGATTAAAAAGACCATTATAAAAGTTATTAAAATATAGTACAAGAAAGTCTCAAATGACCGTTATGAAAGTCGAAAACATCTTGTCTATGAAGGCCTAAAAAAACTGTTATGAACGTCGACAAAATCTAGTAGAAGAAAAACTAAAAACCCGTTTTCAAACTCAACAAAATCTTTTGGAAAATGGACTAAAAGGATCGTTATCAATGTCAAAAAAAGTTAGTGGAAGGAGGACTAAATGAACATTGTTACAGTCGACAAAATATAGTGGAAGAATGACTAAAATGACCGTCATAAAAGTTAACAAAATCTTGCAGAGGAAGAACTAAGTATTTCGTTATCAATGATAACAAAATCTAGTGCAAGAAGGACTAAAATGAAAATTATGAAAGTCATTATAATCTAGTGTAAGAAAGACTAAAAAGACCGTTATCAAAGTAAACATCTAGTCTAAGAAGGCTTAAAAAGATAGTTATGGAGGTCGACAAAATCTTGTAGAAGAAAAACTAAAATCCGCTTTCAAAGTCAACAAAATCTAGTGGAAAAAGGGCTAAAAATACCGTTATCAAAGTCGAAAAAATCTAGTTTAAAAAGGATTAAAAAGACCATTATAAAAGATGTTAAAATATAGTGTAAGAAAGGCTTAAAGATCGTTATCAAAGTCGAAAAAAATGTAGTCT
>NW_013750572.1:0-712 GCF_000517525.1 Limulus polyphemus
GTCCATAGAAGAGCGCATTTGACTTTATAGTCTACAAGAAACAGTAGTCAATTTTATAGTCCATACAAGAGAGCAGTTGACTTTATAGTCTACAAAAAACAGTAGTCGATTTTATAGTCCATAGAAGAGAGCAGTTGACTTTATAGTCTACAAGAAACAGTAGTCGATTTTATAGTCCATAGAAGACAGCAGTCGATTTTATAGTCCATAGAAAACTGCAGTCAACATTATAGTCCACAGAAAACAGCAGTCAACATTATAGTTCATAGAAAACTACAGTCGACTCTATAGCCCACAGAAAACAGCAGTCAACATTATAGTCAATAGAAAACTACAGTCGACTTTATAGCCCACAGAAAACAGCAATCAACATTATAGTCCATAGAAAATAGTAGTCGACTTTTTAGTCCTTAGAAGGGAGCAGTTGACTTTATAGTCTACAGAAGACAATAGTCACATCTCATGTTTTAATATGTACTTCATTGAGTACATCTTAAAAACATCAAAAATAGCAATTATAAGAGTTTTAAAAATATTTGTTTTCTTCCTCTCATAATTTTTTTTCATCACTTTGAGAATGGTAAAATCGAGATAACTGACTATTCATTAAGCTACTTTCAACTTAATATTTTATACTTTTTTCACTGTAATAATGAAGAAAAGACATGCATATATATATATATATATATATATATATATATATATATATATA
>NW_013750573.1:0-2114 GCF_000517525.1 Limulus polyphemus
GACTTATACATAGTACAGTACGATATTTACAAGATTAAAGTCCTAGACTTACACATAGTACAGTAAGATATTTACACGAGTAAAGTCCTAGACTTACACGTAGTACAGTAGGATATTTACACGATTAAAGTCCTAGACTTACACATAGTACAGTAAGATATTTACACGATTAAAGTCCTAGACTTACACATAGTACAGTAAGATATTTACACGAGTAAAGTCCTAGACTTACACGTAGTACAGTAGGATATTTACACGATTAAAGTACCTAGACTTACACATAGTACAGTAAGATATTTACACGAGTAAAGTCCTAGACTTACACATAGTACAGTAAGATATTTACACGATTAAAGTCCTAGACTTATACATAGTACAGTACGATATTTACAAGATTAAAGTCCTAGACTTACACATAGTACAGTACGATATTTACACGATTAAAGTCCTAGACTTACACGTAGTACAGTAGGATATTTACAAGATTAAAGTCCTAGACTTACACGTAGTACAGTACGATATTTACACGATTAAAGTCCTAGACTTACACATATTACAGTAAGATATTTACACGATTAAAGTCCTATATTTACACATAATACAGCAAGATATTTACAAGATTATAAAGTCCTAGGCTTACACATATTACAGTAAGATATTTACAAGATTATAAAGTCCTAGACTTACACGTAATTCAGAACGATATTTATATGAGTAAAGTCCACGTTCTCTGCTAATTATAAAAGGCTTTTTTATACTTTTGGTATTTTAATTTATCATTGGGTGATTTCACACTGTTATATTTTAACATAATTTGTTTGTTTGTTGTTAGGTGCAAAGCTACACAATGAGATATCCGTGTCGTGACCACAAAGGGTATCGAAACCCAACTTTTAGCGATATAAGCCTCGAGATTTACCGCTGAGCCATACTAACATATATATAATCATTTGGATTTATTAATTTAGTAGTTCTTTTCCTATACAGGCATCGAACACTACCTATTTGATTCTCATATTTCTATGTTTAACAGAGGTTTCTCACCTAGACAGATAATTATAAAAAAAAAAATGTTGAAGGTTTTAAATATACCAAAGGAGCGAAGATAGTTCATTCACTGGCCACTAACAGATACAAAGCCTTACTGACGACAGCCCGGCAATATCACTGAAGAGAATTGTTAGTTTTTTTAATTTCGTGCAAAGCTACACGAGAGCTATCTGTGCTAGTCGTCCCTAATTTAACAGTGAAAGACTAGAGGGAAGGCAGCTAGTCATCATCACCTACCGCTAACTCTTGGGCTACTCTTTTACCAACGAATAGTGGGATTGAATGTTACATTATAACGCCCCTACGGCTGAAAGGGCGAGCATATTTGGTGGGATGGGGATTCGAACCCGCAACCCTCAGCTTGCGAGTCGAGCGCCCAAAGAAGAGAAACTGACATAGCAGATACAATGTACTTTTTAGCAGTAATGGATGTGGTTTGAACAATGATTGGACAGTAGCTACAGATGTTGGAGAACGTTAAAAATAACAACAAAAAACGTATATTTCACGTCTTGAAAACTTGACATACGTGTTTATTATTATAGATCATAGCGATGTATCAGTTTCATCTAGCAGGGTCTATATATAATTATTGAATGGGCTATACTAGAAGTAGTTTCAGGTAATTTCTCCAATACCCTGTAAGCACAATGTTCGTAATTACAGCTAGTCATTATTCACCGAATGGAAGATAAAACATGTAAGATAAAAAATAATTTAGCCATTATTTTTATATAACTTTCATTGTGGTAACATTTGTGCTTTATTATATGACGGAACAATTAGTACCTTAGTAAGTGATAAGACAAGAGTACCTTAGAAAGTGATACGATAAGAGTGCCTTAGTAGTAGTGATGGAACAACAGTACCTTAGTAAGTGATAAGACAAGAGTGCCTTCAGTAGTAGTGGTGGAACAACAGTACCTTAGTAAGTTATAAGACAAGAGTGCCTTAGTAGTAGTGATGGAACAACAGTACCTTAGTAAGTGATAAGACAAGAGTGCCTTAGTAGTAGTGATAGAACAACAGTACCTTAGTAACTGATAAGACAAGAGTGCCTTAGT
>NW_013750574.1:0-1249 GCF_000517525.1 Limulus polyphemus
CGATTCACAATCTCGATAAATTCGCTTTTGGCGAGTGCAAAACACACACTTTACGGCTTACTAGCTCGAAACTAACAGAATCATAAATTACACGAAACTCAAAGTAACTACTGCTCTCTCTTCATTCACACTGTTGGCTTTCTCTGCCAGGCTTATATACTAACGAAGAGTGCCTCTCGAACACACGCAGACTTCCCTGATCATTCGAGAAACTCATCAGCAGTGTCACGTGACTTCCGCTGTCGTAACAATATATTACAACATAACTTGACATCAAATCTTAGAACTTTCTCAGTGACCTATTGAACGTCATCACTTAAGACTCACAACTCCCTCTAGCTAACCAACAAATTACAACATTATAAATATTGTTCATAATACTCCCCCTTTCTGGATTGTGAAGTCCCCTGCTACTGAACGTCATCACTTAAAACTCACAACTCCCTCTAGCTAACCAACAAATTACAACATTATAAATATAGTTTATAATACTCCCCCTTTCTGGATTGTGAAGTCCCCTGAATAATCCTAATTTTAGAAAATGTAACATTTTACTAAGCTGTTCATTCACCAATTTTGATGGGTTACTCATCGAAGGCCCATGGTATACAGATGGGATGGTGTCTTATCCTTTGCTGTCATTGGCTCTCTTGTCACTGAAGAAATTCACTTGGATGAATCCACTGGTGGCCTAAACCTTAATGATCTTCTGGGAGTAGTCTCAGTAGGAATTTTGGACTCCTCAGCATGTTAAATTTTTGCTGACAAGGTTTTCTTTGGAATTGCCTAATTGGCTATTCTCTCACTAACATAGTTCCAAAGATGATCACAGTGGATAACCGTTAATTTAAAGTGTCTCTCCTCTGAACACTTACTTAACTATAAACTATAAACTTTTCTGGGTAAAGTCATGTATGACATCTATATTCTTCATATCCATGAGAGGTCTTCCAAACACATATCCTTCCTGACATGCTTGCATTTTTTTTCCATAATACCCAAGTCACTTGATGAATAATTATTGCTATTAACTCCTGATATCAGTATCTCATTTTTTAGTGATACAATGAGCACTGTCCATGTTTCCATGGATGTTCAACCTCCAATGTAGTAGTAATTGACATGTAATGCAAAAGGATTTCCTGGTCATAGCATGGCCAGGTGGTTAGGGCGCTCGACTCGCAATCTGAGGATCGCGGGTTCGAATCCCCGTCACACCAAACATGCTCGCCCTTTCAGCCGTGGGTGC
>NW_013750575.1:0-1249 GCF_000517525.1 Limulus polyphemus
GTGCATGGTTGTCCAACACCAGACAATGTGAGAGAAGTTAGGAAGTTTCTTGGGACTCTGTACCAATTACCAGAAGTTTGTGAAGGAGTTTATAACTATAGCTGCTCCACTACATGATTTGACAAAAAAAGGCCAGAAGTTTGAATGGACAGTTCCTTGCCAGGATGCTTTCAAGACAATGAAAGAAAAATTGGCCTCAGCTTCGGTTTTAAAGCTTCCAAATCCTAATTGCCGAACATACTGCATTGTGATGCTAGAAATGTCGGAATTAGAGGAGTGTTGTCTCAGAAAGTGGGTGAAAACGAACATGTGGTGGGCTACTTCAGTAGGGTCCTGAGTAGACCAGAGAGGAACTACTGTGTAACACGAAGGTAACTCCTTGCTATATTAAAGTGTCTGACATATTTCTATCCTTACCTCTATTGCGCCAGGTTTACCATCAAGATAGACCATATTGCATTACGCTGGTTAAGAACATTAAAGAACCCAGAGGGACAACTGGCACGTTGAATCGGAAAGATAGACCAATATAATTATGATATTGAATACAGAGAAGGAACATCTCATGGAAATGCTGATGGACTGACCTGAACACCCTGCAAAAATGACTGCAAACATTGCTGCAAAAGAGAGGTTGAACTAACCAGGTGTCATCAAGCTGAAGTCAAAGTGACTGAAGGAGTTGATGTTGGTGAAGTGGAACCAAGTATAGATATTAAAGCAGAACAGGAGAAATACCAAGATTTGAAGCCAATGATTGATTTTCTACAAGCAAGTGTTTTGTGCCCTGCTTGGGAGAAGATGTCTAACTTAAGCTCTGTGACAAAGAACAATTGAGCACAACGGGACCAGTTGAAGCTTGAAGATGTTATTCTTGTCCAGAGATGTGAAAGTGACGACCTGGCAAACAGTTATACTGAGAAAGTTATGGAAAGTTGTGCTGAATCAATCCCATGATAGTTTAACAGGAGGACATCTTGGAGTTAAGAAGATATTGAGTCACCTACGACAGAGATTTTACTGGATAGGTATGAGGCAATATGTGGAAGAATGGTGCAGGACCTGCAGTATATGTTGTGCTAAAAGGGGACCCAAGCATAAATGACATGCTCCAATGAAGTTATATCAAGTTGGTGCACCAATGGAAAGAGTAGATGTTGACATTGCTGGTCCTTTGCCCCAAACCTGTGCTGGAAACAAGTACATTTGTGTGGTGATGGATTATTTCACTAAGTGGCCTGAAGCATAT
>NW_013750576.1:0-1772 GCF_000517525.1 Limulus polyphemus
ATATTTTATAATCATTGTTGCCAGTCGCATCTTCTGGCCACAGCTTCTAGTCATATTTTATAATCATTGTTATCAGTCGTATCTTCTGTGAACAGCTTCAATGGTCTACTGGACTTAGAAAGGCAGATTCTATGTTCAGTAAGATTGTTATGTTTGTTAGTATACAATTTTTGTTCGTGAATAGAGTTTTGTTGTGGTGAATGTTGGAGAGCTTTTCAACAATAGCTGGTGGAAGTTTGTTGGCGTGTTTGAAGGAATGCTTAATGCGGTTTTCCTCATCTATGTAATCTGTTGAACAGAGTCTTATGGCGTGTTTTTGAGGTTTTTCAGTGTATTGATTTTTTGGGTGGTGTTATGAGCAGAATTGCAGGGGATGTAGAGGCCAGTGTGTGTGTTTTTATGGTGAATTTTGGTTTGAAACAGTGTGTCCGATCTAATAATGTTGAGGTTAAGAAAAGATAACTGTTTATTTTTTTCGTGTTCTGTGGTGAATTTGATGTTGGGATGACAATAGTTTCTGTGTTCAAAGAAAGTTAGTGTGAGTTCTGTAGAAGTGAAACCAGCAAAAGTGTCATCGATATATCTATACCAGTATAGTGGGGGATGAAGCGCAGAATGTATGACTTGTGTTTCGATCTGGGTCATGAATATATTGGCAAGAATGGGTGAAACAGGATTGTCCATACTTAAACCATCTATTCGAAGGAAATGTTCGTTGTTGAAAATGAAGTTGATTTTAGTTGTTGTAAATTCTAAAAGAGAAGCAGAAAGTGTGCTGGGGATGTAGATTAACTTGTTGGGGTCATTAATGTAGAGGTCGAGTGCCATATTGCAAGCTTCATTGGCGGGGACTTTGGTAAAGAGTGACATGACATCAAAACTAGCCATTAAGGCTTTAGAATTTAGTTGGTCTAGTGTATATTTGAAATTGAAGGTATCTTTAAAAAATGAACATGAAGATGTTACCTATGGTGTGAAAGCCCAGACTATGTATTTGCCAAGATTATAGTTGAAGGAATCATATGTGGACAGTATAGATCGTAGGGAGGGCAGTCCTGTTTGTGTGGTTTAGGAATGCCATAGAGTTGTGGTGTGTGGGAATCAGTTTGAAGTAGATAAAAATAAACATTGTCAGTACTTAAATTACCTTTTTTCATTTGTAATAAAGTTCTGTTTAGTTGTTTTTCGTGTGTGTTTGTTGGGTTGTTTGGGATCGCTTTGAATTTCTTTTTATCGGAAAGGATGTCGTTCATTTTGTCTATGTATTCTGAATTGTTCATGAGTACAGTGCTGTTACCTTTATCATCTTTTAGAATTTTAATGTTAGTGTCTTTTTTCAGATTATAAATGGATTTGGTCTCGTTACTTGTGAGGTTACTTTTCAGTTTACGGGATTGGTTGACTATATTAATAGTTTTTTCAAGAATTATTTAAAAAGTTAGTTAAAATGCAGTTTTTGGGAACTTCGGGAAACCACATTTTGTTGTAGTTGCCTGTAATAGAAGTCTGTTGGTTAATGTCGTGGATTTCTTTTCTCTGTAGTTGGGGGAAGTTTGAAGAAGAGGTGGTATTTTGTTCTTTTATGTAGTGGGTCACTAGTCTTCTGGCTAGATCTTCTATGCACGCCTTGAACTCTAGTCATGGAGCTATTTTGTGGTTGACGGTAAAGTTGAGGCCTTTGTTTAGAACTTGAAGTTCTGTGTCGTTAAGTGTCCGTAAGATCTGTTGATTATAAGGTTAGGCTGAGCTGCATTGTTGTGTTTCACTTCAAG
>NW_013750577.1:0-1246 GCF_000517525.1 Limulus polyphemus
GTCACGTCTTGACCGTCTTAAATATAAAAGAATACCGAAGTCTAGTAGCCTTCCGAGGATTCACGAAGCTTCGAGAAGGACGTGGCGCCATACTAGTCACGTGACCTTGCTGACGCAACACTGCCCCCTCCTTAGTATTATTCGTCCCGAACAATAGCCACTTACATTAAACCAATAACAATTAACAATAACTTAACTAAAATGTACAGAATTACAAACACAAAATTACAATTCAACAAAGTCTCTTAATTTTACGGGACGTATCTTCATCTGTACTGATCTCCGTCTCGTTGGCTTCTACTTAACATGGGGTTCATCTGCTTCATCAGGAAATGTCGTATCGTCAGTAACAGTCACATCAGTGTTAGTAACTTCATCAAGAGCTTCACCGTTTCTCTTCTCAAAACTGAATAGAGTTTCTTCTTCAACATTGGCTTTTTCAGGTGACACGTCTTCAGCAGCGTCATTTGTTCTGTTGTTTACTTCGTCCCGACTAAAATGTCCTGGACCATAATAACGCCAAAGCCTGTTGGCATGCACCACTTTTGGCTTACGTCGCCGACCACATTTTATCCGGAAAGTCACGTCTGAGAGACGATCCACTATGTCATATGGACCTTCCCATGGAGAAGACAACTTAGGAGACTTCCCTTTTTTCTTCCTGGGATTATACAACCATACCTTGTCTCCATGTACAAAACTGACTTGAGTAGATCTCTTATCATAAGATACCCTCATCGAATCAGCAGACGTTTTCAAGATTGAACGCACTTGATGGTGAATATCATCCATCCTTTTCGATAACACTTTCACAAACTCTGACACATTCTTAGGCAACTCTTCATAAGGTTGGCGTCCTTTACGGTTGGGTCCCCTTTTAGCACTACGTGTACTGCATGTCCTGCACCATTCTTCCACATCTGGCCTCATATCTATCCAGTAAAATCATTGGCATAGGTGACTCAATGTCTTCTTAGTTCCGAGATGTCCTCCTGTTAAACTATCATGGGATTGCCGCAGCATAACTTCCCGTAACTTCCTCTGTATAACTGTTTGCCAGGTCGTCACTTTCCCATCTGCAGTTTTCCATCTCCGGACAAGAATGCCATCTTCAAGCTTTAACTGGTCCCATAGTGCCCAATACTGCTTTATCACTGGGCTTAGACTAGACACCTTCTCCCAAGTAGGCCGCGAAACACTTGATTTTGGGAAATCAATTATAGGCTTCAAATCTTGGTCTTTCTCC
>NW_013750578.1:0-1249 GCF_000517525.1 Limulus polyphemus
ATAGCGTTTGTTTAGCGCGATTGTTGAAGTTCAGTGTATCGGTTAAGTTATATTCGGAAAGAATAAACCAGTTTTATTAAGTAAAGGCTTGTGTCGCTTAAGTTTCGTCTGTACGAAGTTACGGAAAATCAATTAACAAACGGAGACGTAACAATATATACAACACTATAAACTGCAATAGCAACCATTAATTATTACAGACAAAGTTTTATAGATAGAAATTTCAATAACTTACAAATAGCCTAAAAGCGTATTTCTAGTTCAGATTCTCCTTGATATTGTTACGACAGAGGAAGTCACGTGACTCTAGTAACACGTCATGAGCTTCTAGAAAATTCATGTCCCTTCGTGAAGCATGGAGCGTTTACTAGATATGTGGTATTCTTGTATATAAGACCGCTAAGAAGTGACGGCAACAATGCAGTTGAATTGCAGACAGAGATAGAGATGGACAGTTGGGTCGTTCGTTGTGAATTATAGCGTTTGTTAAGTTATAGCGTGACTGTGGAAATAATGTGTATTGCAAAGTTGTATAGAGAAAGAATAAACCATTTTAATTTAAGAAAGGACTTATGTCGCTTAAGTTTCATCGGAAAGAAATTATACGAAAGAAATTAAGAAATGATATGGGAAATTAACAAACGAACACAGAGGCGTAACAATATCCAGCGAAGTGTACGTACAATAATTGGCAAGAAACAAGCTAGTTTTGTCAGGCACTTAAGTGTTGGACTGTTGAAGTAAGATAATATTTTCAGAAAATCACCAATGTCCTTTGAAAAATTAATAATAATATTGGGGAGATATTAACGTTCAATGGGAATTCACAGACGGATTAACACTGAACTGGTCCACCAGCATGCAAATGAAGCTTTATACTGGAAAAGTGTTCTACAACGAGTACTAGATCTCATAATGTTTCTAAACGAGCATGGATTGCCATTTCAAGAAACAAAGGAGATTATCGGATCGTCTAACATTGGTAATTACTTGGTCGAAAATTGGGCTTTGCATCTCTCTTCTAGGGCTACATCTTGAGAAAGTATCATCTGCATAAAACAGATATTGGTTGAAATTCATGAAACTGTGGCTGCAAAGATATTGAAGTCATGACAATGTTCAGGGTCATGGCATTCAATAAAAAGCAATATTTCACCATGACAATTCTGCTTCACTTCTATGTTGTAAACCAAGGCAATGCGATACGAAGAAGTCATAGTCTTACAAATTTGTTATACACTATACTATT
>NW_013750579.1:0-1249 GCF_000517525.1 Limulus polyphemus
GTAGAGTGCACAGGAAATATATATACGTGTAGAGTGCACGGGAAATATATATACGTGTAGAGTACACGGGAAATATATATACGTGTAGAATGCACGGGAAATATATATACGTGTAGAGTGCACAGGAAATATATATACGTGTAGAGTGCACGGGAAATATATATACGTGTAGAGTGCACGGGAAATATATATATACGTGTAGAATGCACGGGAAATATATATACGTGTAGAGTGCACTGGAAATATATATACGTGTAGAGTGCACGGGAAATATATATACGTGTAGAGTGCACAGGAAATATATATACGTGAAGAGTGCACAGGAAATATATATACGTGTAGAGTGCACGGGAAATATATATACGTGTAGAGTACACAAGAAATATATATACGTGTAGAGTACACAAGAAATCTATATACGTGTAGAGTGCACGGGAAATATTTAATAAAAGAATAGTTAAAATTTTCAAGTCATTACATAAAGCATTAAAAACAAAGATAATTAATAAACCATGGATCATTACTGAAATTGGTAAAAGCTAGAGACATAATATGGCTTTAATAAATAACGTGAAGACAGTTTTAAATATTACAGAAGTAAGATTTATCAAAAGCTAACATTTGTTTGTTTTGAAGTTAAGCACAAAGCTTCACAATGGGCTATCTGTGCTCTGCCCACCACGGGTATCGAAATCGAATTTCTAGCGTTGTGAGTCCACAGACATATCGCTGTGCCACAGACGGGGGCTAAAAAATAGATGAAATAATATTACATGATTGAGCAGATGGTGTAGGAGGAAATGATAATGACGTTATTAAAAATATAGCAAACAAGTTTCACAACTATTTTATAAATATTGAAGAAACATTAGAAAATAAATTGATAATGAACTAAATAAGTCATTTAATTAAGGAGAAACACAAAATATTTATCTTAAATAATGATAAAAAGACTGAGTATTTTGTTTTTGATCTAGACAAGACATTTAATACAGTATTACATCAAATATCATGAGATAAAATGAACATTTTGGGTTTAAGAGGCATTTGATTTAAATGGTTTAAACCTTATTTATATAAAAGAACAAGACTCTAAAATAACTTTAACGATTTACATATAATAAAATATGGTGTTTGACCCATTTTTTAGAATGTACTGTTTGTTTGTTTTTGAATTTCGCGCAAAGTTACACGAGGGCTATCTGCGCTAGACGTCCCTAATTTTGCAGTGCAAGACTAGAGTGAAGGC
>NW_013750580.1:0-2773 GCF_000517525.1 Limulus polyphemus
TTTAATCAAACACAGAAAAGTACTATACCACAGTTGTGGTTGTCGTGTTATCAACGTTTGTCTTCTAAAGTATCTTTAATCAAACACAGAAAAGTACTATACCACAGTTGTGGTTGTCGTGTTATCAACGTTTATCTTGTAAATTATCTTTAATCAAACAAACTTGCGTATCACGTGATCAAAGGTTTATTTGTTTTCCGGGTATAGCTTAATGAGGAACGAGAGTATTTCACGTTCTTTTGTTTGCTATTGATATTTAGAGAGAGATGAATGTCCTGCTTGTATAGTTAATCATGCTAACAAGCCTTACTGAATAAAACACAAACCATGTGGAGTTAAGTTGTAATCGAACAAAATAAGACAAGTAAGTAAGGATTATTATCATGAACTAACTCCAGTTGGAAGCTTGTCATTATGTTTACTTATGTTCCTCATTTAACTCTTCAAGTTTCGGATACACCTTGTTTCCAAGGTAACGAAAGAACCGTTCTCTTCGTGGTCTTAGTTTGACAAGACAGCTGTAGTATAGTACTTTTCTGTGTTTTTATCCTATATTTATAATACAGGTGTTTCTTTATCTTGTAAGAAGATATAGATATCCTATATTTATGATGATACAGATGTTTCTGTATCTTGTAAGAAGATATAGTTATCCTATATTTATGATGATACAGATGTTTCTCTATCTTGTAAGAAGATATAGATATCCTATATTTATGATACAGATGTTTCTCTATCTTGTAAGAAGATATAGATATCCTATATTTATGATAGTAAGAAAATACCTTAGATCAAAAGTCGACAACCCAAGAGTTTTCATGTTTATTAAAAGCCTCACTGTCACCGAAGATATTTTTATACAACAGTTAATTAAAAATGTTGCTGTTTTGTAAGAAGTGGAGAATTGATATTATTTAGCAAAATTTATTAGAAATAAAAAACATCTAAATATTTCCTTTTGAATGATGATTTCAGTTGTTGACATAATTGATTCTATAAAACTCAGTTTGACGTAAACTAGTTTGTTTGAATTTTCGCCCCGCTTGTTAAAAATACTTCTTCGCTAGTATTCCCACATTTGTTTATTATGAAACCCCTGTTTCTCGGTTATTAATGTGAACAATTCAGTGTAGCTATGGTGAAGCTATATCTTCTTACAAGATAAAGAAACACCTGTATCATAAATATAGGATATCTATATCTTCTTACAAGATAGAGAAACACCTGTATCATAAATATAGGATAACTACATCTTCTTACAAGATAAAAAAACACCTGTATCATAAATATAGGATATCTATATCTTCTTACAAGATAAAGAAACATCTGTATCTTCTTACAAGATAAACATCTGTATCTTCTTACAAGATAAACATCTGTATCTTCTTACAAGATAAACATCTGTATCATAAATATAGGATATCTACATCTTCTTACATGATAAAGAAACATCTGTATCATAAATATAGGATATCTACATCTTCTTACAAGATAAATATCTACATCTTCTTACAAGATAAATATCTACATCTTCTTACAAGATATCTGTATCTTCTTACAAGATAAACATCTGTATCATAAATACATATATATATATTTCTACAAGATAAAGAAACATGTGATTTCTCGACCACTAATTTATTAATAATAGAATTAAGAGCAACACCTTGCTTTTGAAGTTCATATATCATGCTGTGTTGTAGCATATAGAGTGCATAATTCTTCTCGTGATTCATGACATGCGCACGTTTTACTGACATCACGATAGCACAAATTGAAACGTTTAGCGTCCCTTATGTGATGTCATTTTAGTGTATTATTGACAGACAACATACTACTGTATGGTGGGAGCGTTTAAAAGAGATAATCCCACCAGGCGGCCTTTGGCCACTTTCGAGAAAATGATCACACCAGATTTCCAGTTACCATTACCATATGAAGGTTTTACCTGTAACAATTTGACATCGTGTTTACATCTTAACACACGGAAAACGGGAAAAATTAAATCATCAGTGCTGAGTTATCCATAATTTTTATAACAACGCCAAAACTAAACTATTTGGCGCTGAGTTATCAATTTTATTTAGAAACAGAACGTAGATAAATATATTTTTTCCCAACATTTAAAAGCATCATATAAGTGCTGCTACATATTCCTAAGAAAGGTACTAATTATAATTAGTTGCTAAGCCTACATTTGGCAACGTTAATCCATATACTAGGCTGTTGTTAGGGGACAAAAACAAACAAAGTTGTCTTAATACCTACAGTTTCAAAGTCGAAACCTGGCTAAACACTAGAAATCAATAGGCCCGAGATTAACAATAAAAATAACGTTAACCACAGATATCTTCCACACTTCCCTCGTAGTTTATCCAATGATGATAATCAGAGATGTTAAAAAAATAGCATCTCAGATGTGTCTAGTCTCCCACAAACCACAGTCAAAAACAATACATATACTTTAGTTACACTCAGTGATATATATGAGTGTAACTTTTATAGTACTTTACTGAATATATATCACTGAGTGTAACTTTAAACGTACTTTACTGAAACTGAATATATATCACAAAAGTACTGTAAAAGTTACACTCAGTGATATATATTCAGTAAAGTACTATAAAACTAACACTCAGTGATATATATTCAGTAAAGTACGTTTAAAGTTACACTCAGTGATATATATTCAGTAAAGTACTATAAAACTTACACTCAGTGATATATATTCAGTAAAGTACTGTAAAACTTACACTCAATGATACATATTCAG
>NW_013750581.1:0-1250 GCF_000517525.1 Limulus polyphemus
GTCTTTCTTCCACTATATTTTATCGACTGTTATAATAGTCTTTTAGTCATTCTTCCACTGGTTTTTGTTAACTTTGATAACGGTCCTTTAGTCCGTTTTCCACTAGATTTTGTTGACTTTGAAAACGGGTTTTTAGTTTTATTTTATTAGAGGTTGTCGTTTTTCATTATTGTCTTTTTAGGCCTTCATAGACTAGATTTTTTCGACTTTGATAACGGTTTTTTAATTTTATTTTATAAGATTTGGTCGTGTTTCATTATTGTCTTTTTAGTCCTTCATAGACTAGATTTTTTCGACTTTGATAACGGTCTTTTAAGCCTTTCTTAAATATATATCAATAACTTTTATATTGGTCTTTTTAATACGTCTTAAACTATATGTTTTCGACTTTGATAACGGTCTTTTAAGCCTTTCTTACACTATATTTTAATAACTTTTATAAGGGTCTTTTTAATCCTTGTTAAACTAGACTTTGTCGATATTGATAACGGTATTTTAGTCCTTCTTCCGCAAGATTTTGTTAACTTTAATGACGGTCTTTTTAGTCCTTCTTCCACTATATTTTGTCGACTGTTATAACAGTCTTTTAGTCCTCCTTCCACTAGATTTTGTTGAATTTGATAAGGGTCCTTTTAGTCCGATTTTCCACTAGATTGTGTTGAGTTTGAAAACGGGTTTTTAGTTTTCTTCCACTAGATTTTATCGACTTTCATAAATGTCTTTTTAGGCCTTCTTATACTAGATTTTTTCTACTTTGATAGCGGTATTTTTAGTCTTTCTTACACTATATTTTAATGCCTTTCATAATGGTCTATTTAATCCGTATTACACTAGAGGTTGTTGGCCTTGATAATGGTTTTTTTTGTCTTTATTCTGCAAAATTTTGTTAACTTTAATAATTTCTATTTAGTAGTTCTTACACTTGATTTTACCGACTTTCATAACGGTCTTTTTGTCATTCCTACAATAGATTTTTTGGACTTTCATAACGGTATTTTTAGCCCTTTTTCCACTTGATTTTCTTGGGTTTTTAGTTATTCTTCCAATAGATTTTTTCGATTTTCATAACTGTCTTTTTAAGCCTTCTTAGACTAGATTTTTTCTACTTTAATGACGGTCGTTTTAGTCCTTCTTCCAGTATATTTTGTCGACTGTTATAACGGTCTTTTAGGCCTCCTACCACCAGATTTTGTTGAATTTGATAAAGGTCCTTATAATCAGTTTTCCACTAGATTTTGTTGACTTTGAAA
>NW_013750582.1:0-2207 GCF_000517525.1 Limulus polyphemus
ACAGTTGGCGATAGGTTGGTGTATGACTTAGTTACATATCACTACCCCATTATAAAATCATTACAGATGGCTATATGTTGGTTTACGAATTAGTTACATATCATTTTCCTATTAAAAAACCATCACAGTTTGCTAAAGGATGGTGTATGACTTAGTTACATATCACCACCCCATTATAAAACCATTACAGTTGTCTATAGGTTGGTGTATGAGTTAGTTACATATCATTACCCAATTATAAAACAATTACAGTTGGCTAAAGGAGTGGTATGTGACTTAGTAATACACCAACCTATCGCCAACTGTAATGGTTTTATAATAAGGTAATGATATGCAACTAAGTCATACTCCAAAATATAACCAACATTAATGATTTTATAATAGGGTAATGATACTTAACGTCATATACCAACCAATCGCCAAATATAATGGTTTTATGATAGGATAATGATATGTAACTAAGTCATGCACCAACCTATAGCCAACTCTAATGGTTTCATAACGTAGTAGTGATGTGTACCAAAGTCGTACACCAACCTATACCCAACTTTAATGGTTTTATAATAGGGTAATAATATGTCACTAAGTCAAACACCAACCAATGGCCAACTGTATTGGTTTTAATATAGGGTAATGATATGTAACTAAATCATACACCAACCTATAGCCAACTGTAATGGTTTTATAATAAGGTAATGATATGTAACTAAGTCATATACCAACCTTTAGCCAACTGTAATGGTTTTATAATGGGGTGTTGATATGTAACTAAGTCATACACCAACCTTTAGCCAACTGTGATGGTTTTATAATGGAAAAATGATATGTAACTAAGTCGTAAACCAACATATAGCCATCTGCAATGGATTTAAAAGAGGGTAGTGATATCTTACTAAGTCATACACTAACCTAATTATAAAACAATTAAAGTTGACTATAGGTTGGTGTATGACTTAGTTACACTCCACTACCACGTTATAAAACCATTACAGTTGGCTATAGGTTGGTGCATGACTTAGTTACATATCATTTTCCTATTATAAAACCATCACAGTTGGCTAAAGGTTGGTGTATGACTTAGTTACATATCACTACCTCCTTATAAAACCATTACACTTGGCTAAAGGTTGGTGTAAGACTTATTTACATGTCACTACCCATTATAAAATCATTACAGTTGGCTATAGGTTGGTGCAGGACTTAGTTAAATATCATTACCCTTTAATAAAACCAGTACAGTTGGCTATAGTTTGGTATATGACTTAGTTACATATTATTACCTATTATAAAATCATTAAATTTGGCTATAGGTTGGTGTATGATTTAGTTACATATCATTACCTATTGCTTATAATAGGGTAATGATATGCAACTAAGTCATACACCAACCTATAGCAACTTTAATGTTTTATAATAGGGTAATGATATTTAACGTCATATACCAACCTATCGCCAACTGTAATGGTTTTATGATGATCGTAATGATATGTAACTCATTCATACACCAACCTAGAGCCAACTGTAATGGTTTTATAATAGGGTAATGATATGGAACTAAGTCATCCACCAACCTATAGCCAACTTTAATGGTTTTAACCATTACAGTTGGCTATAGGTTTGTGTATGACTTAGCTACATATCATTACCCTATTATAAAACCAATACAAATGGCTATAGGTTGGTGTATGACTTACTTACATATCATAACCCTGTTATAAAACCATTACAGTGTGCGATAGGTTGGTGTATGACGTTAAATATCATTACCCTATTCTAAAACCATTACAGGTGGGAATAGGTTTCTGTATGACTTAGTTAAATATCATAACCTTATTATAAAATCATTAAAGTTGGCTAAATGTTGGTGTATGACTTAGTTAAATACCATAACCTTATTATAAAATCATTAAAGTTGGCTAAATGTTGGTGTATGACTTAGTTACATATCATTACCCTATTATAAAACCATCACATTTGCCTAAAGGTTGGTGTATGACTTAGTTACATATCATTACCCTATTATAAATACATTACAGATGGCTCTAGGTTGGTGTATGATTTAGTTACATATCATCACCCAATTATAAAACCTTTAAAAATGGCTATAGGGCTCTGTATGACATAGTTACATATCATTACCCTATTATAAAACCATTACAGTTGGCTATAGGTTGGTGTATGACTTAGTTACATATCTCTACCCCTTT
>NW_013750583.1:0-1249 GCF_000517525.1 Limulus polyphemus
GGCCAACTTATCTAAATGTGAGCAGATACTTAAGGAAGGGGCATTGTTGGGTGTGAGCCAGTCAATATTAAAGCAAGAAATACAATCATAAAGAAAGGTCATACACTCCCAGAATATTTAACTGACCTCTATAAGAAGAGCACAGTCAATTTGTCATCATCACAGGCTCTTCAGGTTAGGGAACTTTTGGCGAATTATGCAGACGTCTTTTCGAAAGGAGATCATGACCTTGACTGCACAGACCTTGTGGATCACAGAATAAACACAGACAATCACCGTCCAATAAAGATCCCTCCAAGACGAATAGCTGCAGCAAAAAGACAAGAGATAGAGAAGGTCATGGATGGTCTAATTAAGGAAGGGATAGTCGAGAAACCAGATAGTCCCTGGTCAGCTCCCGTCGTGTTAGCTCAGAAGAAGGATGGGACCCAACGTTGCTGTGTGGACTTCAGGGCTCTTAACAGTATAACCGAAAAAGACTCATACCCACTGCCAAGAATTGATGATACTCTTGATGCCCTAAGTAGAGCCAGGTGGTTCTCAACTCTAGACTTAAAGTCAGGTTTCCATCAAGTAAAAATGGCTGAAGCAGATTGACCTAAGACAGCATTTAGTTATGGCCAAGGTCTCTGGCAATACCGAGTGATGCCAATCGGGCTTAGTAATGCTCCAGCAACATTTGAGAGGCTGATGGAAAAAGTATTGGAAGGCCTACAATGGAAAATAGCCCTAGTGTACCTAGATGATGTCATTGTATTTGCAACAACTTTTGATGAGGAAATGTTCTGCTGGAGGAAGTATTCAAGCATTTGAAAGCAGCAAACCTCAAACTCCATCCCAAGAAATGCCACTTGTTCCAGAAAGGGGTGTTTTTCTTAGGTCACATTGTAAGTGAGCATGGTGTGCAAACTGATCCTGACAAGGAGAAATCAGTGCGTGATTGGCCAACACCAGACAATGTGGGATAGTTAAGAAGTTTCTTGGAACTCTGTAACTATTACCAGATGTTTGTGAAGGACTTTGCAACTATAGCTGTTCCACTACATGACTTGACTAAAAAAGGCCAGAAGTTCGAATGGACAGTTTCTTGCCAGCATTCTTTTAAGACATTGAAAGAAAAATTGGCCTCCACTCCACTTTTAAATCTTCCAGATTCCTCACTGCCATACATACTGGATTGTGATGTTAGTAATGTCGGAATTGGAGGAGTGTTGTCTAAGAAAGTGGGCGAAAACGAACATGTGGTGTC
>NW_013750584.1:0-1687 GCF_000517525.1 Limulus polyphemus
TGTGTAATTGAACTGAGTATTGTCTAGCACGAGCACGTGAGACGTTCTTTGAGAATTATAGTGTTTGTTATAGAGCGACTGTTGAAATTAAGTGTATCGGTAAAGTTGTATTCGGAAAGAATAAACCAGTTTTATTTAAGAAAGGACTTGTGTCGCTAAAGTTTCGTTGGAACGAATTTACGGAAAATTAATTAACGAACGAATGGAGACGTAACAAATTGGTGTCAGAGATTGGGATAAAAAAAATGGAAACAAGAAGCGGCACATCAAACTACAGCCTAGCAGACCTGATGGCAGCAATACAAGAGCAGAAAAAAAACAAGAAGAACGAGAAAATAAACAAGAAAAGAAACAAGAAGAGAGACAACAGCAGTTGTAAGAAAACCTGCAACAGTGGCAGCTCGAACAGCAAAATAAACAAGAGAAATTACAGCAGTTGTTGGAGGAAAAAGAACAGAAACAAGAAGAACAAGAAAAGAAACAAGAAGAGAGAATACAACAGTTGTTGGAGGAAAAAGAAAAGAAACAAGAAGAGAGACAACAGCAGTATCAAGAAAACCTGCAACAATGGCAGCAAAAACAACAAAAGAAACAAGAAAAGAAACAGGAAGAAAGTCAGCAGCAACTACAGGAAAGCCAACAACAGTGGCAAGAAGTACAAATGGAAAACATTAGTAAATTTAAAAGTGAATTAGATACATTAAAGGAAGATTTATTGTCTTTCACACAAGGAGGATACATTAACCATCGACTTAATCAGCTCCAGACAATGGCAAGCCCCTTTCAGAGCCTGCAGCTAAACCCTAATGCAGACATCTTCAGTCCTGTTAGAAGTCACATCCCAGATATGAATGTCAGTCATGGGAGTGATTTAGTAAGAAGGAAGCCACAGGAATACGATGGGATAGCACCGTGG
This sequence comes from Limulus polyphemus, assembly GCF_000517525.1. Taxonomy (NCBI): domain Eukaryota; kingdom Metazoa; phylum Arthropoda; class Merostomata; order Xiphosura; family Limulidae; genus Limulus; species Limulus polyphemus. Next base: position 917 of record NW_013750584.1, read on the forward strand.
GAAGCATATAGAGCACAATTTGAGCTACTGGCAGACATGAATGGATGGACAGAGGAGCAGAAAGCAGTATATCTGGCAACTAGCTTGAAGGGACAACCACTGGAAATACTTGGACAGTTGTCAGCAGACGACAGACACAACTATAGAGCACTGATAGCGGCTCTAGAACTCAGGTACATAACCCCAAATCAGTCAGACGTCTACAGGGCTAGGTTCAGGACGAGAGTCCGTGCTAAAGGGGAGAGCCTGCAAGAGCTGGCACAGGACTTGGAAAGCATGGCACACAAGGCCTACCCACCTGCACCACCCGATCTCCTCAAGTTGTTGCTGAGGGATCAGTTCATAGATGCCTTGGACAGTCCAGAACTTAAGATAGAAGTGAAGCAAGCACACCCCTCTACCATGCAGGATGCAATGGCCAGAGCTCTCGAATTTGAATCCTACTTCAAGTCCAGCACAGAGGTTCCAAGGTTGGTACAGCTTTCAGAGAGGTTTGAGGGACTTTGCTGGCACTATAACAAACCTGGGCACAAGAGAGCTCAATGCTGGCAACCTCAACACAGGGGAGATGATACAGCAGGAAAGGCTGGTATCCAGAAAGGTTGTTGGAACTGTGGAAAGCACGGACATTTGAGGAGCCAGTGTAGGAGGAATATTATCAACAAGTCAGCCTCAAGGAGACCAGTAGTGGTTGGTGTTGAGGGACACTCACCAAACCCCATCGTGAAAGTCCCAACAGCTAGGTGTAAAATGCCAAGTACACACAGTGTC
>NW_013750585.1:0-1721 GCF_000517525.1 Limulus polyphemus
ACAGCCTATCCTCTTGTTCGACCACAGCAAGTAATCTCAAACTGCACAGAAGCCACGCCTTTTACTACAAGCACCGCTCAAATTACCAACAAACAAGAAAGATGCGAAGAGAAATAACTTTAAGTCTGACCACCCCTGGGTTATTAAACCTAAATACCTATTAATATTGGATATTTTAGACAGACAGCGATTAAAATGATGTTCAGCATAAGGAATTGTTTAAAACGGGAGGATATATCCATTGAATAACGTGTCTTAAAATATCGACAAATGAAGTATTAATATCTACTAATTAATTATATTTACGATGTTTTGAGTTTTCTTTTTTATTCTCTCCAGGTGTTACTCCTGCTGGAAATAAACTTTATCGTTTTTTCTTTAGTTTTTTGTCAATATCATGTTGTTTGTTTGTTCGGAAATTCTCACAATGCTACACAAGGGCTATCTGTGCATAGCTTCCACTGATATTGAACCGATAGACTCTTGGGCTACTTTTTTTCATTGTTACTCTTTTAACGTACCTATGGCCCCAAAGTGTTAAGCGCATTTTTTGTAACAACTCTAGTGAACAAGCGCACATTTTCCTTTCATGTGTCCTGAAGATATTATCTTATAAACCGTAACAAAAATAAAACAATTTTTCATGCTAAAGAAAAATTCTTCAACATAAATGCGTTTTTTACAGATCAAACCCGTTAATAAACAAACATGTGGTTCCTAGTTAACTACATTTACTTACGTTTTTTATGAATAACAAAAGAGGTATTTTTCTATACGTAAAATTTAGAATGTTGGCTTATTGTTAGAATTCTTAGTACTGAGCTACACAATATCTATCTGTGTTCTGTTGCGTTATAAAAGTAACAGTTAATTCCGTTAATCGGTTAAAAAATCAAACAAATATTTCGTAACGACAAATTGTTTTGGCTAGCTGCCCTCATCTAGTCAATAGTTCAAAATTAGAAGCAAACAATACCTGAGGCCTAACTGGTCTCTGACCTGTCTATTTAACTTACCTGTATGTAAAGAGGGATCTTTTTTTCTTTTTTTTTTTGCTTGAGATATATTTGGTCAAACATACATCTACAAATTTTTAAGTTTTCAATATCCATAATTTATTTACATTTCTAACATATATCTACTTAAACATTGTTTGTTTGTATGCTTTTGTCTTGTATATTTTCATCCGAGCTGCTGCGTTAGTTCCAAAATGATTCTATGTATGATATTTTATTAATATGAATAGAGCTTAGTTTCGAAATAAAATACTCGTTACTTTTGGATCAACATTTAGCCGAAGTTCAGTAATTAAATAGGATGTCATTTACTTTAACACTTTTATAATACTGTCGATAAGCAATGACGGATTTATTTATTTTCTGTTTCTCGCTATTGAAAGTAAAGGTTCACGCTGAAGTATCCAATAATAATAATCTATCTTTTACTCCCACCCCCGGTGGCTCAGTAGTAAGTATTCAGTGTCATGAAGTTAAAAATCAGGTTTCGATGCCCCAGTAGGTAGAAACAAAGCTACACAATGGGCTAGCTGTGTCATTGATCCAGGAAAGCTAAATTGTTGAGTATCAGCCACTGATAAAATATAGGTAACTGGGTTTGATGTAGTTGTTATTAAAGCACAAAGCTACACAATGGGCAAACCCAGTTACCTATATTTTATCAGTGGCTGATACTCAACAACTTAGCTTTCCTAGATCAATGAC
>NW_013750586.1:0-5085 GCF_000517525.1 Limulus polyphemus
AACACACACACACCACATATATATATATACCTTATACGTTCACCTTATGGTAATCCCAACAATTGTGTAAGGCAATTGAGAATATGTTGTGAAAATTTCAAGATATCGGCATGCCTTGGATAGAGAACGTCATAAATACCTATTTGATAATCCAAAACTTACAAAATTATTGGGAATTTTAATATGAAAGTGATTTAATAATATTTTTATACACACTGAAAAAGTACATTGCACTGTCAAGAAAGTTTGTTCGGAAAAGCTCAAGTTAGAGCCATAATACATTACATTGAGTATATAAGTTTACAGCAGAATGGGTTAGATTCAAAGCTAAATATTAGAAAATAGGGTAATCGTATCTCACATTAAAAGATAATACGAACAGATCCTTTTAAAACAAACAAAAAGGTGACACTACTCCAATAACAACTTTGTATTTGCAAGTAACTCACATTTCGTTGCTCATTTGCATTTAATTAGTAATTTAAAAACAACAAAGACCACGATATTACATATCTTTTATTTCGGGGCTTTAAATGTTTTCAACAATTTAAATTTTGCCTGGCAGTTATACGAGTATTTTCAAAGTGTATAAACATATACAGAAAAACTTTGTAGAATTATCAGTAATCAAGGTAAACAAGTGTGTCATAGGATGCTAGAGGACGCCACAGAAGAGGGAGAACCTTGAAAAGTAAAAGTATTTTCATAAGAGATTTCTGAAAGTTTTTGATGTTATAATTTGTAGTAAATAACACAAAGTAACTACATATAGTAATATTGGAAAATAAAAGTAGAACAGTCAAAATTTTAACTTAGAGTTTAGTGGTGAAAATTATAGTACTAATAAGCTTAGTACGTGTAACGGAAATTTAGTTTATTGTCTTTTGTTGTTTTATTTTAATTTAAGTATTAATTTGTTTTTTTAATTTAGAACGGATAGTTTAAATACAGCCTATAGTTATATTATTATTGAAGTTAAAGGTAGGTAATACTAACAAATCAGGCTAAATATATTTTATTATTAGCGTTAATACGTATACATCAAAGAGTATTTATACTTATTGTCACTTCTATTGCTAATATTGTTCTATTTTTAAGGTCTATATAATCAAAGGTTTAAGAAAATTATTTTTTATCACTACTTGGTCTTCACACTAAAGTAATTAAGTTCATTTTTGGGCTTAACAGTAACTGTTGACAATAGGCTACTGGTATTATATATGGTTAAGAGTAGTGTAGGACTTAAGCGTTTACAGTTTGTTAAGTGTAATGAGTGGGTTTTATTTGGGAACTCGGGACTGGCATGTACTTTTAAGGAAGTTATTATTGTATAAACAAAGATATGCAGTTTTTATGAATTCATGTAGTGTTTGTAGTTTGAACATGGAGGCTATCATAATTAAAGTAGAGGCAATAGATAAAGAAAAGTGTAGACTGGGAGATGGCAGCAGGTTTTCAAGAGGAGCTTAAGCTTTTAAATGCAAGGAATACATCAGCTAACAATGGCTTTCAGGAAGATAGAAAGATCACTCTTAGAGTTAAAGGTGGTGAAATTAATTGTAATGAGCATATTATACTGAGCAACAGATTTCAGCCTTTGGATTCTGCAGACAAGGAACTATTGGAGGGAAGGAAAACAAAAGGGTCAGTGAAGGATGTGGATGATAAGGAGGTTATAATTATAGGTCATGTGAATAAGATAGTCTGTGGGGTAAAAAGGGATAAAAGAATCAGATTATGCTGCCCAGGGGGCACAGGTGGAGGATATAACTGACGGAGAGGGAGATGTAATGAAGAGAGTTAGCCGAGATTTAGTTTTTGTGGTGCATGTAGGGGCTAATGATGTAGGGAAAGGTTGGTCAGAGCAGCTAATTAATAAGTACAAGAGGTTGATAAAGGCATTTCAAGAAAAAGTCCATAACTTTATTTTGTTAAGAATACTGCTCAGAATTAACTGTGGGGATGAAGTTATAAGTAGGGCACTATGGTTAAATGCCAGGCTTAGGTTATTATGTAAAGATGAGCAGATTGGCTGGTAGGACTTGTGGGATTAGTTTAGTGAAAGAAGGGACCTTTTTGTAATGGATGGGGGTTGGCCTGTTTGCGAAGGCTCTTAACTGTAAGGGAAGTTTAAACTAGGACTAGACAGTGGTGAGGTCCAGGAAAAACTAAATGCAAAATGAATAAGTGGCAGAGAAAATTTAGCATAAGAAATGAGTACAGAAGTAGTTATAAGGATAGGCTTAATTGTTACTATTGTGATGCTAAAAGTATAAAAAATAAAACATTTGACTTTAGAACACTGGTAGGAATGGGGGATTTTGATATAATGGGAATAAGTACAACATGATTAAACATAGATGATTTTTATGACAGAATTTTATTTGAAATACAGGGTTACAGACTCTTTAATAGGGGTAGAGTATTAAAGAGGGGAAGAGGAATGGCTTTATAACTAAAATGTTAGCCAGATCCTGTTGAAGTTGAAGATATAAAAGGTAATAGCAAGAAGACTGAATCCATTTGGGTTTCTATTAGCGGATAAAAAGGTAAAAGGCTTTTAGTGGGAATTTGTTACAGACCACCAAATGATACTGATGAAATTTATGAGAAACATTTTACTATGAGGTTAAGTCAAGGAATCAGTCAAGGAACCAACTAGAAACAATGCTATTTTAGATTTATTGTTAAATTCAAATATAGAAATGATCAAGAGGGTGGAAATTGGGGAACATCTGGTTGCAAATGATCATTCCTCTATTAGGTTCAATGTTTTACTGCATATGGAGATAACTCAGATAAGGAATAATGATATTTTGGTTACAAATTTGAAAAAAGCAAGTTTTGAAGGGATGCAACAAGAATTATCTGTTATGAAGTGCACAGCTAAATTATTTACAGACACTAATCAGATGTAGAAAATTTTTATTAAAGATAAATTTTTAAATATTGTCACGACAGCGGAAGTCACGTGACTAGTATCACGCCACGTCCTTCTCGAACCTTCGTGAATTGTCGGGAGACTACTAGATTGGAGGTAGTCTGGTATATATAAGACAGTCACAACGTGACGGAACAATGTTTTATTCAAACCTGAATTCATACAAATGAATTCAACATTTAGTTGTAGGTAAAAGTTTTTCTTGGAAAGATTTGGCTACTTTTGTAGGGCTTTTTGTATGGCTTTGTGTATTCATCCCTACCTTGTTTATGTACATTTTGGCATTGCTATCCCCACAACCTTATGTTTTTTCAAAATGTTTTTATTACTTGTTTTTCACTAGTTTATATCCCAATATTTGGCTGCTAGTCTAGGAATTATTGTGGCTCCCTTCGTACTGGATAACTCCTATTACTGACATTAATATCTGGGAAGTGACTTTTAACGGGACTGAATATGTCTGCATTAGGGTTTAGCTGTGGGGTCTGGAAGGGGCTTGCCATTGTCTGGGGCTGATTAAGTCGACGGTTAATGTGTTCTCCTTGTGTAAAAGACAATAGATCATCCTTTAATGTATCTAATTCGCTTTTAAATTTACTAATGTTTTCCATATGTACTTCTTGCCACTGTTGTAGTCTCTCTTCTTGTTTATTTTCTTTATCCTCCAATAGCTGTTGTAATCTCTCTTCTTGTCTATTTTGCTGTTCGAGCTGCCACTGTTGCAGGTTTTCTTGCCACTGCTGTTGTCTCTCTTCTTGTTTATTTTCTTTTTCCTCCAACAACTGCTGTAATCTCTCTTGTTTATTTTGTTGTTCGAGATGCCACTGTTGCAGGTTTTCTTGTCACTGTTGTTGTCCCTCTTCTTATTTCTTTTCTTTTTCCTCCAACAACTGCTGTAATTTCTCTTCTTGTTTCATTTCTTTTTCCTCCAACCACTGTTGTAATTTGTCTTCTTGTTTCTTTTTTTTTCCCTCCAACCACTGCTGTAATTTTTCTTCTCGTTCTTATTGTTTCTTTTCTTTTTTTCCAACAACTGCTTTAATCTCTCTTCTTGTTTAATTTCTCGTTCTTTTCTTGTTTATTTTCTCGTTCTTCTTGTTTCTTTTGCTACTCTTGTATTGCTGCCATCAAGTCTGCTAAGCTGTAGTTTGATTTTCCGCCTCTCGTTTCCATTTTTTTTATCCCATTTCTGACACCAATTTGTTACGTCTCCGTTCGTTTGTTAATTTTCCATAAATTCGTTCTGACGAAACTTTACCCATAGAAGTCCTTTCTTAAATAAAACTGGTTTATTCTTTCTGAGAATAACTTTGTGATACACTTAATTTCAACAGTCGCGCTATAACAAACGTCTCAGTGCTTGACTCAACAATACTGCGTTCAATTACACACTTCATAGCATTATTCAGTTTACACGAGGAATTAACCGTTGTAAGTATAAGCTTGTAAGATTGACTTAATACTTACTGACTACTTATGTTGGGATTTCTAACTATTTTTTTCTTTTTAAAACACCTTTGTTTTCTATCATTTTTGTAATCGGTCTTCAATTTTTTAGGATTGGAATATGTTACTGCTTTTTTTTCTTTACTTGTCATCAAGAGCAGGAAGCATTTATACTTTCAACGTTAAAGACCTATAATTTTTGACTTGCTACGAAGATACCTTTGAATTGTTTAATACATTGATTGAAATCTGCTCAGACATAACTTAATATTAAACTTTGTACATCCAAATCTTAACGACATTATTCGATTCTGAGAGGGACAGCAATAGTTACTTACATAGGGTTTGAGCAGGAAACGTCGGGTACTCTCAGCATGGTTTCAGGCATAGTTGGGTCAGCTGGGCAATCGACAGCAGGTCCAATGGCCTCCTTACTTCCAGTCGGGAGACATGTGAACACATGAACATATCAGAATTTCCATCAAAACGCAAAAACAAATTGAGTAACCCTTGTGTTTCTTCTATACGCCATCATATTGAAGAAACAGGACATCAACCTATACTATAAATTTCTCTATCCTCTGCAAATCTAATACTGACCCGGAATTATTGATTAAGGAAACCCTCCACATTAAACAGCACTCACCAACACTGAACAACATGCAGTCCTCATTTAAATTATACATTTTTAATATGTT
>NW_013750587.1:0-2158 GCF_000517525.1 Limulus polyphemus
GTTTCAACAGTTAACATTTCCAGGAACTTAATGAAAATAACAATATTTAATGTATAACCCTATAAAGCTATTGTATAAACTTAAAAGCATTTTCCTTAGGTTTATTTAGGATAGAAAATACTTCCATGAAAAAAAACAAACTAAAACTTAACAACTTTATTTACCCAAAACCATAATTTTAAGCTTTAAATAGTGTAAAAATGTTATTTCGTTGACGTTCTGAAGCAATTAACAGTGATTTCAAAGAATAATGTGCAGGATATCGTGGGTTATATATGATAATATAATATAAACTATTTTCTTCTAGAATATTCTAAATAATTCTGACCAATACAAGAATGAATAATACCTAAAAGAAAAAGAAGCAAGGATTTTGATGATTTTTGAAGATTACTAGGGTTAACAAAGAATGTCTGTACATCATTCATAAATAAAGGAGTTATAGCTAAACCTGAAGCCATGTGAAGATATTAGGTAATATATTTTGTGACTTAAATTTCAAATACACAAGCTAAATACTATATCATTTTATAAGTAGTGTGTTTTCAATAGAGGCAAAGGTCTGTGATTTCATGAAAAATGCACCCATTATACTATGGATGTACATAAATTATTATAGAAGGTTTAGAGAGAAATGTAAATTAAACCATGCCTACACACTAGTGACATCTGTATCTAGGTTTCCAGCGAAATATGAAGTTGAACTCAAGAAGTAAAAAAAAAGTTTCGAAGATTTAAATAATTATATATTAAATGGTAGTTTAGAGTATGGACGTTGATATGCATATATAAATACAACTACTTTCTAAATTAAATCTGACATAGAGGTGATTTTTTAAAATATTTTCCTAGATACATGATGATTTATAATTGTGGAAGTAAAATAGTTACAGAATACTTTTTATTTGAATGTGAAATTAAACGCTTAAGAGAAACGTTTTTTTTTAAATATATTTCTATAATGAGATGTTACCGAAACAATTGTACTCACTTCTATAGCAGTGACTACGGTGTGACCATAGCAACAGATAAAGCTCAAAGTATCAATAACTCCATAACTGATTATGGTAACCACCAGCCTGTTTTGTATACTCAAGTATGTCACTGCTATGCCAAAACTAATAGATTAAAATGTATACTTTTATAACGATGACGAGGAACCCACTTTGAGACTAATAATGCTTGGAGACGGCTTGAATGGGTAATGAAGAAAAAATTTAATACAAGTTTAACATAACAGCAAATGTACAAGGTTTCGACAAGGTTTTGTCATCATCAGGTATAAGATAGTTTTAAAATACATAGGAAAGTACTTATACATATTGTTACGTCTCTGGTCGTTGGCTAATTTTCCTTAGAAATTCTTTCCGAAAAACCTGAGCGATACAAATCCTTTCTTCAATAAAACTAGTTTATTCTTTCTCAATACAACTTTACAATACACTTGATTTCCACAGTCACTTTAACTTAAACACACGCTATAATTCACAACGATTCACGCACTTTACTTACGGTCACTGCCGTGCTTGTCTCAATTGTCTGTCTCTATCTCTGCCTGTCTGCAATTCAATTGCGATTAATTCCCCGCTTTCTCTGGCGCGCTTATATACAGGAATAGAGGGCCTCTAGCAAATACTGGATTATTCGTGATGTACCCGATTCTTCTAGATACTCATTACGTGTTACCAGCGTCACGTGACTTCCGCTGTCGTAACACTGTCCCTTCCTTAGTATTGTTCGGAACGAACAATGGCCACTTCAATTAAACCAACAGATAATTAACAATAACGTAATTAAACGTACAGAATTTACAAACACAAAATTAAAATTCAACAAAGTCTCTTAATTTTACGGGACATATCTTCTTCCGTAATGGTCTCTGTCCCGTTGGCTTCTGCTTCACGTACAGTTCATCTGCTCCATCAGGAAATGTCCTATTATCGGTAATAGTCACATCAGTGGTAGTAGCTTCATCAATGGTTTTACTGTTTCCCTTTTCAAAACCGAGTAGAGTTTCTTCTTCAACAGTGGCTTTTCCAGGTGACACGTCTTCAGTGGCGTCTTTTGTTCCATTTGATCACTTCGTCCCAACTTAAATGTCCTGGACCGTGATAACGCCAAAGCCTGTTGGCATGCACCACCTTTGGCTTACCTCGCC
>NW_013750588.1:0-1248 GCF_000517525.1 Limulus polyphemus
TACCGTAACCGCTGTCTTTTTTCTCTCTTCCTGCTTCGTCTCTGCTACGTCTCTGTCTTTGTCTCCACTATTGCTTCGACTCCGTCTGTCTCTCTCACCATCTAGCACACTTATATACGACAATACTGCCTGTTCTAGAAACTTCTAAGACTCTCAACAAGTGCTACCAGCGTCAGTTGATGCAACGCTGTCGCAACACACTAGCGAATCTTCTAGAATATTCGTCACGTGACCCCGCTGTCGTAACACACTAGCGAATCTTCTAGAATCCTCGTCACGTGACCCCCACTGTCGTAACAGAATGGATCATACTAAATATTATAAAAAATGTTTAAATAAAAAAGTTGATCTAATTGTGTGTCTTTTAAATATACTTTTGTGTACTTAACCTTAAAATTGTTTTAAGATAAAAATGATTCATAAATTTTCATTGTTTTATGTTTTGTTGTGTTTTCTGTTTGGATTTATTATTGTTACGCTACCAGTCGTTAATTAATTTTCCGTAACACAGTTCCGGCGAAACTTTAGGGACACAAGTTCTTTGTTAAATAAAACTGATTTATTCTTTCCGAATACAACTTTACCATACACTTAATTTCAACAGTCGCTCTATAACAACACTATAATTCACGTCTCACGAGGCCAACAGTATTCTGTCTACATACATTCAATTACTCATTACACTGTTGTCCCGTCACGTTGTGACCATCTTATATATACCAGACTACCCTAAATCTAGTAATCCCCCGAAGGTTCGAGAAAGAAGTGGCGTGATACTAGTCACGTGACCTCGCTGACGAACAATAGCCACTTACATTAAACCAATAACAATTAACAATAACTTAATTAAAATGTACAGAATTACAAACACAAAATTACAATTCAACAAAGTCTCTTAATTTTACGGGACGTATCTTCTTCCATACTGGTCTCCGTCTTGTTGGCTTCTGCTTCATGTGGAGTTCATCTGCTTCATCAGGAAATGTCCTATCGTCGATAACAGTCACATCAGTGGTAGTAACTTCACCAAGTGTTTCACCGTTTCCCTTCTCAAAACTGAGTAGTTTCTTCTTTGACAGTGGCTTCTTCAGGTGGCACTGCTTCAGCAGCGTCATTTGTTCTGTTGTCCACTTTGTCCCAACTGAAATGTCCTGGACTGTGATAACGCCAAAGCCTGTTGGCATGCACCACTTTTGGCTTACCTCGCCGACTACATTTTACCAGGAAAGTCACGTCTGAGAGACGATC
>NW_013750589.1:0-551 GCF_000517525.1 Limulus polyphemus
ATCACACAGTGTAAAGAATGTTAAGTATATGTCTGTAGAGTTTTTAAAGCTTATACAAAAGTTTCAGTGAGATACCAATTAATACTCTAATAATGTGTTATATCATGAACAAATTGTGTGAAAGTTAGAATTTTTATGTTACTTCTCATAGCATCCACCCCACATATTCTTAAAGTTTATAACTCGGACAAATGTAGGTACCTCAGCTTGAATGTTGATAAAAGAAGTACTCAGTCTAAGAAATGTTACGAATTTTTTATCGTAAATCATCCGTAGAAAGACAGCAATTTGAATGAGAATAAAATTATTTCGTTAAATATTAATACTATTTATAGAAAGTAATGTAGAAACTTCTGTTTCTTAACACAAAGCCTAGGCAACAGTCTTACATATATACACCTGGAAAAAAGTTAAGCACCCCCGTGTTTTTTTCAAGTGATTCAGATTCGACGTTCTTGTGACTGATTATAAATTACCATTCAATCTAAACGTGTTTATCAAATGAAATTATGCATTATTGGGCACAAGAAACAAGATTATCACCGTAAAAT
>NW_013750590.1:0-2475 GCF_000517525.1 Limulus polyphemus
AAGAAGTACTCAGTCTAAGAAATGTTACGAATTTTTTATCGTAAATCATCCGTAGAAAGACAGCAATTTGAATGAGAATAAAAGTATTTCGTTAAATATTAATACTATTTATAGAAAGTAAGGTAGAAACTTCTGTTTCTTAACACAAAGCCCAGGCAACATTCTTACATATATATACTGAACATTTAACATCTTTATTTTATGTTTAAACCAAACTTACACAAAGGACCATCTACGTTCTCCCCGCCCCCCGTTGTTACACGGGTATATCTGAGGACTTATACAGCTACAAACAGGGTTTCGAAACCTGTGGTGGGCAGAGCATAGATATCCCTATCTGTAGCTTAATGCTTAATAACAACAACGTTCTGCTCACAACATGTATCGAACCCTCATGCTTGGCGTTATAAACTCTCAAACTTACCTTTGAGCCACTGTGAAGACAACTATAAAATAAAAACAATAATTACAATAGTCTACAAAATATGAGTTTCTCTTAGACAAATTATTGAACATGTCTAGACAAATTAAAGTTGAAACAGTTATACACTTTTTAATCCTACATATATTAATGTCCCGGTGTGGTACAGTATTATTAACAGATGTACTGGTGTGATACAGTAGTACTAACAGATGTACTGGTGTATTACAGTAGTACTAACAGATGTACTGGTGTGATACAGTAGTACTAACGTACTAACAGATGTACTGGTGTATTACAGTAGTACTAACAGATGTACTGGTGTGATACAGTAGTACTAACAGATGTACTGGTGTGATACAGTAGTACTAACAGATGTACTGGTGTGATACACTATTATTAACAGATGTACTGGTGTGGTACAGTAGTACCAACAGATATACTGGTGTGATACAGTATTATTAATAGATGTACTGGTGTGATACAATAGTACTAACAGATGTACTGGTGTGATACAGTATTACTAACAGATATACCGGTGTGATACAGTAGTACTAACAGATGTACTGTGTGATACAGTAATACTAACAGATGTACTGGTGTGATACAGTAGTACTAACAGATGTACTGGTGTGATACAGTAGTACCAACAGATATACTGGTGTGATACAGTATTATTAACAGATGTACTGGTGTGATACAGTATTACTAACAGATGTACTGGTGTGATACAGTAGTACTAACAGATGTACTGTGTGATACAGTATTATTAACAGATGTACTGGTGTGATACAGTAGTACTAACAGATGTACTGGTGTGATACAGTAGTACTAACAGATGTACTGGTGTGATACAGTAGTACTAACAGATGTACTGGTGTGGTACAGTAATACTAACAGATGTACTGGTATGATACAATAATACTAACATATGTATTCGGTACGATACAGTAATACTAACAGATGTACTGGTATGATACAATAATACTGACATATGTACCGGTATGATACAGTAATACTAACAGATGTACCGGTATGATACAGTAATACTAACAGATGTACCGGTATGATACAGTAATACTAACATATGTACCGGTACGATACACTAATACTAATAGAAGTACTGGTATGATACAGTAACACTAACAGATGTACCAGTTTGATACAGTAATACAAACAGCTGTACCGGTATGATACAGTAATACTAACAGATGTACCAGTTTGATACAATAATACTAACAGATGTACTGGTGTGATACAGTAGTACTAACAGATGTACTGGTGTGATACAGTAGTACTAACAGATGTACCGGTGTGATACAGTAGCACTAACAAATGTACCAGTGTAGTACAGTAATACTAACAGATGTACTGGTGTGATACAGTATTGTTAACAGATGTACTGGTGTGATACAGTATTATTAACAGATGTACTGGTGTGATACAGTAATACGAACATATGTACCGGTACGATACAGTAATACTAACAGATGTACTGGTATGATACAATAATACTAACATATGTATCGGTACGATACAGTAATACTAACAGATGTACCGGTATGATACAATAATACTAACAGATGTACCGGTATGATACAGTAATACTAACATATGTACCGGTACGATACAGGTTATACAGTAGTACTAACAAATGTACTGGTGTGATACAGTAATACTAACAGATGTACTGGTATGATACAGTAATACTAACAGATGTACCGGTGTGATACAGTAGTACTAACAGATGTACAGGTGTGATACAGTACTACTAACAGATGTACTTGTGTGATTCAGTAGTACTAACAGATGTACTGGTGTGATTCAATAGTACTAACAGATGTACTGGTGTGATACAGTAGTACTAACAAATGTACTGGTGTGATACAGTAATACTAACAGATGTACTGGTATGATACAGTAATACTAACATATGTACCGGTGTGATACAGTAATACTAACAGATGTACCGCTGTGATACAGTAATACTAACATATGTACCGGTACGATATAGTAATACTAACAGATGTACTAGTGTGATACAGTAATACTAA
>NW_013750591.1:0-1247 GCF_000517525.1 Limulus polyphemus
ATTTTCAACTGTGTGAGAATGTTGATGGAAGGCCTGCCTCTCTCCTTCGCAAGTAAACATAAAATGTTAATATTTGGCACATGTTAAGAAAATATAAATTCACAAGTCTTCTAGTCTCAGAAGAGGAGCGTAGAAACGTAACAAAATTTTGATTATGGGCTGAAGGTGAATGTTAAAGCGTACCTTACCTCAGTTGTAATGAAACACACCAAGTTTTAATCTATCAAAATAAAAGAACGCCATAACTCCAAAGGGAAAGAACCTAGAAACCTGAAATTTTGCACACATACTAAGTGGACTCTGAGGGTGTGCACCTGATTATTATTACTTATCCACGTGCGTGCGCGCATGCGCTTGCGCATCTTTTTTAATAAGGCAAGCTAGCAAAAAACCACATAGAAAAGAACTGGTTCCTTATACTACAAATAAGCTCCCCAGTGGCACAGTGGGGTGTTTGCGGACTTACAACGCTAAAAACCGGGTTTCGATACCCGTGGTGGGCAGAGCACGGATAGCCCTAGTGTAGCTTTATGCATAGTTAAAACAAACAAACAAACAAAACTACAAATAAAAATCACATAGAGACAGACGTGCTGTATGCACCTGGGTATTATTAATTATCCACGTGCATATGCGCATCTTTTTAATGAGACAAGCTTGAGAAAATCTGCATAGAAAAGAAGTGATTCCTTATATTACAAATTAGCGAAAGTACCCGACTTCGCTCAGGTTATTAGGTTTGATAGTGTGTGTGTATTCTGAATCCATTTTAGCATAAAAGTATAACCTATATACTTTTGTTGCTCAGCAGCATGACACAAAAGCCATTGTTAGAACGCATTGTTACCAAAATTCAATGCCTTTTCTATATATTAGAAATTGTTATATAAGGAACCACTTCTTTTCTATGTGGTTTTTCGCTAGCTTTCCTCATTAAAGATGCGCGCACGCACGTGAATAAGATACGGACTAATACCCAGGTACACATCCTCAGGGTCCACTTAGTATGGGGCAAAATTTCAGGTTTCTAGGTTCTTAGCCCTTGGAGATATGGTGGTCACATATATTTTCTATCTGGCTTTTCGCATTAAAAGATGCGCACGCACATAGATAAGTAATAATACCCAGGTGCACACCCTCAGGATTCACTCAATATTAAAGTAAAATTTCAGGTTTCTATGTTCTTTTCTCTTGCAGTTATGATGGTCACACTCACACACACACACACATGCCCTTTTATTATTATA
>NW_013750592.1:0-1248 GCF_000517525.1 Limulus polyphemus
CAACATTTGCAGTTTGTTTTCCATCTACCGACAAATAAAGATTTTGAGGTGATCCTACCCTTGAACACCCTAACATATCACTGACCATGAGGAAAGCATGGTTGTTTGAGAAACAGTCCAGCAACTTTTATAATTTGACCTTGAATACCTTTAGAATATTCAACATACTCTACAGCGTCAACGTGCCAAGATTGTTTGAGATTGACGCAGTAGGGTAGGAGTAATTAACCAACTTTGCTTACATACAAACTTTGGTTGAGATTGGACCAATAGGCTCGGTGGAGTTAGTGTGCAAACAAACACACATTTTGTTTATATATATAGATTAACATTAGTGTCAACTCCTGGTTAGGTTTATCAAATGTGTTTTAGTAAGTTTATCTAATTCTAGCAAAGAAACATAAACAACTTATATTTTTCGTTGTCCAAATACCTTTTCAGTATCGATGCTGTTTCTATTTACGGAACAAATCCGAACACAAACCAACTTGTCAGGTGGTAAGTAAAAGTGAAAGGTTTTGATATAAAGCGGTTTCAGTCTGAAGTAAATGAATAATAGCTTTTATCTGAGCTCTTACTAAATACTGTACTTATTAGTACGTTATATACTGGTGTCCAAAATGTAATGAATTAACTATTTTTCGAACACTACCATTTAAAAAACAAAATATAGATGAATAATAAAAGAATTATTGCTTGATTGTATTTTACAACAGCTAAATCTGGCATTTACAGGAAACCTCTGCATTATTTTCACACATGCTAAATACGCTTTGTAAGAACTGTTTAGATAGGTGGTGAGCAATAGAATTGGCGGAAGAGTGGCAAAGACAGGCTGAGGATGTCAAGAAGGCGAACGTTTTCGGGTTCTAACTGCCACAGGGTTCTCACAGCTGGTCAACTCGCACGAAAGCTGTCTTCAGTTACAAGAAGACCTGTATCGAGACAGGCTGTAACTAGAAGACTTCACGAGAAGAGTACTTATTGCTAAATACCCAGTGGTTTGTATCCCGTAACATCTTCCCAGAGACAAGCCTGTTTATATTGGTGTCACCAACACCTTGAAGAAGTTCAAGAAAATTGGTGCAATATTCTTTACACAGGTGAGTCAAGATTCAGCCTGGAGACTGGTTCTCAACAAATATTGTTCTGAAGGGACAGGCTAACTCGATATCATCCCTCAAACATCATGCAACGGGACAATTACAAATATGGCATTGTTTTGACCAAGCCCGTAGCCAGATTTGG
>NW_013750593.1:0-2575 GCF_000517525.1 Limulus polyphemus
CTATATGTGTGTTGATATCTGTAACTGGATATTAGTTACTGTAGTGGTGTTGTTGATATCTATAACTGGTCATAAGTTACTGTAGTTGTAGTGTTGATATCTGTAACTGGATATTAGTTACTGTAGTGGTGTTGTTGATATCTAGTAACTGTATATTGGTTACTGTAGTTGTGGTGTTGATATCTGTAACTGGATATTAGTTACTGTAGTGGTGTTGTTGATATTTATAACTGGTTATAAGTTACTGTAGTTGTGGTGTTGATATCTGTAACTGGTTATAAGTTACTGTAGTGGTGTTGTTGATATGTGTAACTGTATATTGGTTACTGTAGTGGTGTTGTTGATATGTGTAACTGTATATTGGTTACTGTAGTGGTGTTGTTGATATGTGTAACTGTAGTGGTGTTGTTGATATGTGTAACTGTATATTGGTTACTGTAGTGGTGTTGTTGATATGTGTAACTGTATATTGGTTACTGTAGTGGTGTTGTTGATATGTGTTACTGTAGTGGTGTTGTTGATATCTATAATTAGTTTTCTCCATCTTAAACTGGATTTGTTCATTTTCTATTTGGTAAAATGAAAGTAAATATTTGCCACCAATTATCTTACTTAGCTTCATACGGCCTTATATCAAAATAAAATCTTTAGGCGATACACGAGAAACGCTAGAATTTAAAAAATGGTTAATTACGTTTTTAATCCGTGTAGTTCGTCTAGAAAATTAAGCTTAAATGATTAAACACGTTGGGTTTAACTTCTTCGGGTATAATTACAACGTAAGTCGATTAGCCACGTGATCTTAGCTTCTGTTTTGTGAAACGAAATGGAAACCCCAAGGAATTAACCCGACTTTCAAGTAATAAATCAAGTTATGTTTCATCAGCTCTACATAGTTTTTGACGTGCACCGTATAACAAGGAGAAGAATCAGAAGCACTAAATATATTGTTGTCATAGATACTGAGACAGGAGGTTTATAAAATAAAGTTGTCGGTGATATCCTGCTAGTTGTATTAATATAAAAACGGTGACCATTTTAGTTGCCCCATTTCGCGATGTAGAAGAAAAAAAAACAAGCACTGGTTTATTAAATGAAACATTTATCTTTCTGTCATTAGTTATTTGTTTGGAAATATCTATTAATACAGTAGTTCATGATTTTTAAATAATATATTAAGTAAGGGATTGATAGCCATCCTTTCATGCTTTAATGTATATAATGATGCCTTTAAAACAGCAAAACTATGGGAGTGATAATATAATATTTGTGAAACGTACGATCTTTTTTTTTCGTGTTTCATCACTTCTGTGATACATAAGTAACAGTTTATGTTGGCAGGGAATTTTAAACATATCTTTCATGCTATAATAGATATGATACGTAATTTAGAATTTATTTTGAATTCGATAATTTTGGTAAATGAAATTGAATATAATCTTTTTTTTTCATTTTATTAACTTAGCCAGATTAGTCTGGACTAATTTTTGTAGCCTAGCCAGATTACTCTGGATTAACCTTAGTAACTTAGCCAGATTGGTCTGTATTTATCTTAGTAACTTAACCAGATTAGCCTGGATTAACTAGATTAGTGTAGATTAACCTTTGTAACTTAGCTAGATTAGTGTAGATTAACCTTTGTAACTTAGCTAGATTAGTGTGGATTAACCTTAGGTTAATCCAGACTAATCTAGCTAAGTTACTTAGTAACTTAGCTAGATTAGTCTGGATTAACCGTAGTAACTTAACTAGATTAGTCTGGATTAACCTTTGTAACTTAACTAGATTAGTCTGGATTAACCTTTGTAACTTAGCTAGATTAGTCTGGATTAACCGTAGTAACTTAACTAGATTAGTCTGGATTAACCTTTGTAACTTAGCTAGATTAGTGTAGATTAACCTCTGTAGCTTAGCTAGATTAGTGTAGATTAACCTTTGTAACTTAGCTAGATTAGTGTAGATTAATCTTAGTAACTTAGCCAGATTGGTCTGTATTTATCGTAGTAACTTAACCAGATTAGCCTGGATTAACCTTAGTAACTTAACTAGGTTAGTGTGAATTAACCTTAGTAACTTAGCTAGATTAGTGTAGATTAACCTTAGTAACTTAGCTAGATTGGTGTGGATTAACCTTAGTAACTTAGCCAGATTGGTCTGTATTTATCGTAGTAACTTAACCAGATTAGCCTGGATTAACCTTTGTAACTTAGCTAGATTAGTGTGGATTAACCTTAGTAACTTAGCTAGATTGGTGTGGATTAACCTTAGTAACTTAGCCAGATTGGTGTGGATTAACCTTAGTAACTTAGCCAGATTGGTCTGTATTTATCTTAGTAACTTAACCAGATTAGTCTGGATTAACCTTAGTAACTTAGCTAGATTAGTGTGGATTAACCTTAGTAACTTAGCTAGATTAGTCTGGATTAACCTTAGTAACTTAGCTAGATTAGTTTGGATTAACCGTAGTAACTTAACTAGATTAGTCTGGATTAACCTTTGTAACTTAGCTAGATTAGTCTGGATTAACCTTTTTAACTTAGCTAGATTAGTCTGGATTAACCTTTGTAACTTAGCT
>NW_013750594.1:0-498 GCF_000517525.1 Limulus polyphemus
GGATGACCCATCCAGGCCAGTGGATGTGAAGACTGGAAGGTCACTTGTGGTCGGTCATAAAGTAGTACCCACAACAGTGGCCAATTTCTCTAAATGTGAGCACTTAAGGAAGGGGCATTGTTGGGTGTGTGCCAGGAGGTCGAGCTAGTCAATGTTAAGGCAAGAAATACAACCATAAAGAAAGGACATCCAGTCCTAGAACATTTAATAGACCTCTATGACAAGAGCATAGTCCATTTGTCATCATCACAGAATTTCAGGTTAGGGAACATTTGGCTAATTATGCAGACGTCTTCTCGAAAGCAGATCATGACCTCGGCCGCACAGAATAAACACAGGCAATCACTGTCCAATAAAGATCCCTCTGAGGAGAATAGCTCCAGCAAAGCGACTAGAGATGGAGAAGGGCATGGATGGCCTAATTAAGGAAGGGATAGTCGATAAATCAGATAGTTTCTGGTCAGCTTCCATCGTGTTAGTCCAGAAGAAGGATGGGAC
>NW_013750595.1:0-1248 GCF_000517525.1 Limulus polyphemus
CGAAGTACTTCGGCGAACCTCCCTATACAAAAAAGAAATTTATTCTAACAAAAACACCTTTAGATTAGTATGTTCTCTATCTGAAAAATAATATTTTTATAAAAATAACATTAGTTTAGTGTGACTATATTTTATGAAAATCACCACTGGTTGTTATGTCTCTCTCTCTCAAAAACAAAATTTTAATGAAAACATCACTGGTTCAAAATATTTCTTTACCCCCAAAACAATATCTTAAGAAAAATACCGTTGATTCATTATGTCTATATCTCATTAAAACAATATTTTAACAAAACCACCACGTGTTCAGGATGTTTCTTATTCTGGAAAAATATTTTACAAACAACCACTGGTTAAAGAATATATTTTAGCAAAATCATCACTAGATCATATGACTTTCTATCCAAAAAAACCATATTCCTACAAAAATACAATTGGTTCAGTATGTCTCTCTATCACAAGACCAGTCTTTAACAAAAATATCACTGGTTCAGCGTGTCTCTTTGTCATGAAAATAGTATTTTAACAAACAAACTTTTGATTAAGTGTTTTTCTATCCACAAAACATTATTTTAACAAAAACTACTGTTTCAGTAAGTCTCTCTATCCAATAAAATGATATTTTAACCAAAACACCACTGGTTCATTGGATCTATCTATCCCCAATAAAATATTTAAACCAAAACACCATTGGTTCTGTTACGACAGCGGAGGTCACGTGACTCTAGTAACACGTCATGCACTTCTAGAACGTTCATGAAACCTCGGGAGGTTGCTAGATTTCGGTATTCTTGTACATATAAGACGGCCAGGACGTGACGGCAACAATGTGTAATTGAACTGTGGACAGAGGGAGACGTATTGTTGAGCACGTGAGACGTTCGTTGTGAATTATAGCGTTTATTATAGCGTGACCGTGGAAATTAAGTGTATTGCGAAGTTGTATTTAGAAAGAATAAACCAGTTTTATTTAAGAAAGGACTTGTATCGCTAAAGTTTCTTCGGAAAGAATTTTTACGGAAAATTAACTAACGAACGGAGGTGTAACAATATATTGACCTTTCAGCCATGCCTGTCTAACAATACAGAAGTTACAATGATGCAGCTCATGTGCACTCATGTTACCGTATCCAATAATATACAACTGGCCTTTAGTCTTTACAAAGTGACCTGTCTTGACTGTGTTATAGTGGACTAGTATTTTGTGAAACACAGTCACATTCCAATTATTATACATGAAATATGTAT
>NW_013750596.1:0-1247 GCF_000517525.1 Limulus polyphemus
TTCTTAATTTTGTTCCTTCTTCTTAAACCTATATAACAAAGCGCATACTACCAATGTATTACACGGGCCTGCGAATTTAAAGTTCATAAAAGGTGTTTTGGTTTTAATAACGGATTTTCCATAATTCAGCTACGCAGATTTCGAAAATGATATTAATTTTTTTTTCTTTCACGTAAGGATTTTTTACAAATCGGGAAGAAGAAAAATATCTTACTTAGATCAAATTATTATTTCGTTTACCACAATGAACATTATTTATTATTATGTTTGTTAAAAAATAAACAAACTGAAGAATAAGGGAAGTATATTGATGTCAAACGAATATGCATCCTCATCCATCCTGATTTGTTTGTGAAATATACGTCTTTTAGTTTCAAAACTACGTGATGTGGTCTTTCTTTTATGTATTGCGTTATGGCGTTTTGTGAAAAACCTGTACGTGAAGGAGAAAAATTGATATCATTTTCGGATTCAGCGTACAGGAATTACTGTAGAACATGTAAAAATATCAAGACAATAAAACCATCGCAGGCCTGTGTTATTAAAATAAACATAAAAAATGGAGCACTTATGATAACTTATTAACCGTTTTAATATTAAATGATTGTAATTAAAAAATGAGACTTTCACTAAAACTAGTTTTGAGATCGGAGGAATTCGTTTATGAATAACCAGGTGTTTTACTCATCCCTCATAAAGAAATGCCAGTTGACATAGATTTAGGAAATAATTATCTGTTTTGCGGAATTTTTTCGTTTACTTTGTAGTTAACTTAACTTTAGAGCAAAGGTGCTGTGCGAGATAAACAGTTCTACAGGGGTTAAATTTGACTGTGAAAACTACTACAAGATACAAACGTACAGAACGCTAGAAAAATATTTTACAATCTATCGCGTGTGATATTATTTTTTGTGAGTATTAACATTTCCTTTATTTGATTTATTTAAATTTGTAAAAAAAACACTAATTAAATACAAAATAGTACTTTAGTACTTTGATGTTAGGGATATTTAATAAGCCCTTGTTTATTCTATTTTAAGAAGGAAAGAATATAGCGTTCACATTTTAACATCTCGATGGTGGTATGTGTATTAATTTCTATTTGAGACTTACCTCTGCTGGTTAAACAGAATATTAACAGGTTTTAAAATATGTATTTTTGTATTTGATAATCTAATAAGGAACAGATGTTTTCCTTAGATCTGAGTCGTAATGTAGTTTTACTTTTTGTTGAATATAAAATATTT
>NW_013750597.1:0-1248 GCF_000517525.1 Limulus polyphemus
ACTGGGGGGCTTGAAGTTAAGCATAAAGCTACACAATGGGCTATCTGTGCTCTGCCCACCACGCGTATCGAAACCCGGATCCTAGCGTTGTAAGTCCGCAGACATACTGCTGTGCCACTGGGGGGGGGGCTACATTAAAAGAGAATTGCTTGTTTGTAATTAAACACAAAACTACACAATGGGCTATCTGTGCTCTGCCACCACGAGTATTGAAACCCGGATCCTAGCGTTGTAAGTCCGCAGACATACTGATGTGCCACTGGGGGCCTACATTAAAAGAGAATTGCTTGTTTGTAGTTAAACACAAAGCTATACAGTGGGCTATCTGTACTCTGCCCATCACGGGTATCGAAACCCGGTTTTATAGCGTTGTAAGTCCGAGGACATACCGCTGTGCCACTGGGAGGCGCAGTTGATCGGAATGATACGGTTTTATGAGGTGTCTTTCTTCTCTGCTGGACGAATTATATGAAAGTACTTGACTCTGACAAGAGGTGGAATAACAGTGTGAGGCAGAGTTGGGTCTCTTTTTACATTTGGAAGGGTAAATTAAATCCAGCGAGTACATAACGTTGTTGTTGATCATATCTGTCTCCAAATAGCGAATTTCCACCCGAGGTGGATAATTCAACAATTCGTCTCTCTTCAACTGTCAGGATCCAGTTCAAAAAACACAACAGTGATTTAAGTCAACTGTCTTGTTGAACACACTAACCACATCTCAGTTCTGAATTAGCATGAGTTGTAATCGTGCAAAACGCCATCTGGTGGAGTGAATGCACGTCAAGTTCAGATTATTAACACGGAGAAAGGTCGTATAACCCTGTAGCATCTGACTTACTATCTCAACCTTACAGTGTATTTTCAACAGACAGAAAGAATTACTAACTAACAAACAGGATGATGACACATGCCAAAAACTGTTATATGTATACGTTTTTTATCTGTTTTTGTTTTAGAGATTCACGGGATACATTCTGGAAAACCGGGTTTTTAGTGATCTTATTTTAGAAAATAACAAAACTACAAACGGGATACATTCTGGAAAACCGGGTTTTAGTGATCTTATTTTAGAAAATAACAAAACTACAAACAGGATACATTCTGGAAAACCGGGTTTTTAGTGATCTTATTTTAGAAAATAACAAACTACAAACGTGATACATTCTGGAAAACCTGAAAACCCGACGTCTTTAATTACGTCTTGATTGTTTGTTTGGTTTGAATTTCGCTCAAACCTACACGAGG
>NW_013750598.1:0-1243 GCF_000517525.1 Limulus polyphemus
GTCTTAAGAAGTTTGATGTTTTTTGAAGAAATAAAACTGACATACTATGGGCGGAACTCGAACTTTGCTACTATTTATCGTTTAGATGCTTTAGCAGACCCAGTTACCGCATCTCCAGTTCAGCCTTCATTTCGTCGGTTATTTCTAGTGGAACAGATCTGGTGTTGAGTCACTAAAAGACTAAACCTACCTTGAGGGTTGTGTTGGGCAATATCTATTTTTTTTTGCTGAGGTTTTCATCAACATAGAGACCGAAACACCACCACATTTAGCACATTAAATATTCAATGCTAATATAATCTTTTACTTTAATGCATATGACCTACAGGAAAATACATTATTCAATACAGTTTGTATAGCCTGTTAAATACATAATCGATTGGTTTAATTTTTGTGGCCTACTGAAAAATGACGTATATCTTGTTAATTCTGACACTGGTTAATTTATATCACTAATAATAGAGTAAAAACCTGACTCCATACAAGACATACTCGTAACTTTAATGTTTTATTTCTTTTTCTTTGTGAAGCACATAAAATGTGTTGGTGTTACACGTATGATATAAGCATAACATAGACACTTTTCCAACCTTTCCGAGAAAGGTATTTTATTATTATAGGTGTTACACAGAAAATTAATAACACTTCTTTGAAACAAAATTCTTGCGCTAATCTTTTAATTTTAGGGACAACACTAGCTCAGGTTTTCCTTACAGTTTTATAAACCACCTATAGCTTCATTCCGTAAACTGCTTTATTATCCTTTGCCTCATTTTTTGTCAGCCTTCCAAACAACCCTTTTTTGCATTTCTCTATCAGCTTTTCAAACAAAGCTCTGCCACACTTTCATTATAAATTATCTGAAATAATCCCACAGCTTCATTTTCTTGATAATTTCCATGGAACAACTTCTTGCTCCATATATATCTCACCTATCCTGGAACCCTTAACACCTTCTTGCTCCATATATATCCCACCTATCCTGGAACCCTGGAACAACTTCTTGTTCCATACATATCCCACCTATCCTGGAACCCTGGAACAACTTCTTGTTCCATATATATCCCACCTATCCTGGAACCCTGGAACAACTTCTTGTTCCATACATATCCCACCTATCCTGGAACCCTGGAACAACTTCTTGTTCCATACATATCCCACCTATCCTGGAACCCTGGAACACCTTCTTGTTCCATACATATCCCACCTATCCTGGAACCCTGGAACAACTTCTTGCTCTATA
>NW_013750599.1:0-1957 GCF_000517525.1 Limulus polyphemus
TATAGTTTTATTGATGGTCTGGTATAAGAAATGTATGATTACACCATAAAAGCAGCAGTAACTACCAAATATTTGTTAATATCATGTAACACATCATTGACCTGTGTTCAATATAGTTCAAAGGTTTGTACATTGATCAAGTATTGCATTCTGTGAGGTTTATGTTATTAGTGCAGAGTGTTTGATAGTTAATTATCAAGATCCTAAAGAACTACTACCATTAAATAAACTTGGAATAAATAGCATTTAAATCTTGTTTTGGCTGAAGCTTCTTCTCAAAAAGATACTTAAATTAAGTGGTCCCATTGGAGCCATACAGTTCATGTACTTTTATTTATTTTTTCCAGGTATTTGTGCAACTTCATTTATTATACATCATTGAGCACAAACAGCAATGTAGCTTTCATCCACGTGCCCAATGTGACTGAACATGACGATATCAAAAGTTAGCAGAATTTTTACAGGCTGCTATTGTGTCGATGCTGAAGCAGCTTTAAATGAAGTATTCTATATTTGTTTAAAACAAAGTATTATTGTTAACCTTTCTTTTATCAAGGTTTCAGACAGGGATATAGCCGACATAACTTGTGTGTGTGCCTGTCTTGATTGTTTTAAGTAACACGTCTGTGATGTGTCAAAAAAAACAATAAAATAATGAATTTTATCTAATTATTATGAGATGCTGGGGAAAATGTACACATGTTAGCAAGAAGTTTGGTCTGATGCAACACATATGGATGCATAATGTACCTATATTTGTAATCAGAAGATCAACTAAGAGATATGTAATTGTCTCACATTTTATAGTGGTGCTATTAAACAAAACAATGTACAGATATTAGAGATAATTTTTTTATCCTTCCCCTACTTTTAGAAACATAAAATGTTTATCCTGATGTTCTTGATCTTTTCATGTAAAAAACTTAACAGCTGAATTACATGAAACACCTCCAAATTCTGATTGATATGTTTATATAAAATCTAAGAAAGTTATTATGTAATAATGATTTGTGAATATTTAAAAAAATTCAACAATTGAGCCTCTTGGGGAAAGCTTCAGCAAATTAAAATCCAGTCCTCAAAAATGATGCATCATCCACGTGATTGAGGAACTATATATTCACTTTTTCTGATGCAGGGAATGTTTGCTTAATATTTATAGGAAAACATATTGAGCAAGTTTTAGAATTTAAAATGTTTTTGTTCACACAACTCCTCTGTCATTTAAGAAAATAGTTAGATATTAATTTTGGAAGCTATCTCAATGTCTTGCTCATCTGTTTTACTATGAATATAACAATAAGTATCAGATAATTATAGACACTGTTTATTCAGTTGACAGCAGAAATATAAGTGTATTTCTCTATATATTTTTGTACAATTTTGTAAAACTTTTGTTATTATCTGGTTCTCATTGGGTAAACTAGTTAATTTATGTTCCCAATATTATGGCCTTTGCATCTGAAAAATAATTATTGGAAACTGAATGCAGTATGAAAATGCATTGGTTGACTTAACTGATTAAGAGCATTAGTAGGCTTATTATATGGCTAGGGTTTTCTAATTAAGTGAAATTGTCACTCAGTACAGATGAAGCTTGAGAAAGATCTTTATTAAAATTTTATAACTTTGTTGTTGTAATATTAGACTCATAATTTGGTTGAAAAAGTCATTAATTCATAATTTATAAAGTAAAATTTGTCAATAATCTGTCAGTTTGGCATTAGTACATGGTAAAAATGTGCCCATTGATACATACATAATTGGGTAATAACCTGTTAACTTCCATACAATTAACAGTATATATATATATTGTTGTGTCAGCGAGTCACATGACTGGTGTGACGCCACGTTTCTAGAACTATCCCATATCTTGGCGAATGCTCTAGTATTTACTAGATGGAGGGTAGACTGGTATATATGAGGGGACAACGTGACGCGGAAAGGTAATGTAATG
>NW_013750600.1:0-1791 GCF_000517525.1 Limulus polyphemus
AAAATCAAAGTAATGTTGACTATCACGTAAAACATACTATTGTTTGTAACGATAAATAGTCTCGTGCATTTTCTAAATATTCAAATTTTCTATACACTTCTAAAAGAATTTATAGATACAAAATCAGAAAAGGCTGTTCGCAATATTGTATTAGAAATACAATTAAAATAGTTCTTCTGCTGTTTGATATCGTTAGGTGTTAACCATAACAAATCTTGTTGTACTAAATAGCTTATATAAATAGTGTTCAGAACATAGTGAAATCGCGTGAATCTAAAGCTAATTATAAAAAATATATAGTTTGCTGTACGAAATCTTCTAAATCAATTAACTAGGATTAAGCTTTAAATACGCTAATAACAGTAAATACCAAAGTAAAAGATGCTATATCATACTTACAGAATATATTTCTATTTCTATTTATTGTTTTTGTCGTAATATTCCTTCCTTTAATGGTCAATTACCGTTTTTAACATAATATATATTGCTAATTTTTCAAGTGTTTATATCGTTTTCAGTTTCTTCACAAAGTTATTATATCAATTCCAGTTTGTTCACGTTATTTACCGTTTTTAACATGTTTCTATTCATATTTATTGTTTTTGTCGTAATACTCCTTCTTTTAATGTGTTTTCCGTAAGTATGATATAGCATGTTTTCCTTTGGTATTTACTGTTATTAGTGTATTTAAAGCTTAATCCTAGTTATTTGGTTCAGAAGCTTTCCTACAGCAAAATATATTATTTTATAATTAGCTATAGATCCACGCGATTTCACTATGTTTTGAACACTATTTATATAAGCTATTTAGTACAACAAGATTTGTTATAGTTAACACCTAACGATATCAAACACCAGAAGAACTATTTTAATAGTATTTGTAATACAATATTGAAAACAGCCTTTTCTGATTTTGTATCTCTAAATTCTTATAGAAGTGTATAGGAAATTTGAATATTTAGAAAATGCACAAGACTAGTTATCGTTACAAACAGTTGTCTATTTTACGTGACAAGCAACTTTTACTTTGCAAATTTCCACTCACACATGGTGTGTTCACTTTAGGTTATTATCGTTTAAGAATGTTTACAGCGTCTAAATCTTTGTTGGCGCATTTGGAAAGTCGTTTTCAGAAATATATATATCTAGCATATTTTTCAAGCGGTTATGTCGTTTCCAATTTGTTCACGTCAATTACCTTTTTAACATGTTTATTTTAATATTTATTGTTTTTGTCGTAATACTTCCTTTAATGTATTTTCTGTAACTATGATATAGCATGTTTTCCTTTGGTATTTACTGTTATAAGTGTATTTAAAGCTTAATCCTTGTTATTTGGTTTAGAAGATTTCATTCAGCAAACTATATATTTTTTTATAATTAGCTATAGATCCACGCGTTTTCACTATGTCCTGAACACTATTTATATAAGCTATTTAGTACAACAAGATTTGTTATGGTTAACACCTAACGATATCAAATACCAGAAGAACGATTTTAATTGTATTTCTAATACAATATTCCGAAATACCTTTTCTGATTTTGTTTCTATAAATTCTTTTAGAAGTGTATAGGAAATTTGAATATTTAGAAAATGCACGAGACTAGTTATCGTTACAAACAGTTGTCTATTTTACGTGACAAGCAACTTTTTCTTTGCAAATTTCCACTCACACATGGTAATTATCGTTTCCACTTTAGGTAATTATCGTTTAAGAATGTTTACAGCGTCTAAATCTTTGTTGGCACATTTGGAATGTCGTTTTCAGAAATAAAAAATTAGCTAGATAT
>NW_013750601.1:0-3648 GCF_000517525.1 Limulus polyphemus
CCCCCCCCAAAAAAAAAACTAGAATCTCCCGACCGACTTCTAGTGACCATATGTCTAAATAATACTTTTTCTGATAGTGCTTAGCGTCTAGTACAGTCTGATACATTTGCATTTATATAATAAAATATGTATCTGTATTAAAATATTTATATTACACTTACCCTATTTTCGAGGACGTAAAAAAATGCCTGCATACCTACGCTATTTTGTTTTTCCAGTATGAAATAGGAAACAAAACATTTTTCTTTTCTGGGCCCAATTGTCCATCATCCACACGTGCTATTGTGACGCATACACGCGCACCTTCTGACTTCTTTCGAGTGTCTGAATTATGCATCACGTAATGATATGTTTTCCCATTGTACACACTTGTACTGAGGAAAAAATACCTCTCCAGACCCGGTCTGTACTGTGTATGGATTTGGTTATTACAGCGCATGTATATGATACTTGTAGGTGTTTCTGACAAAATTGATAATTGTTATGGTTTGATCAAGCTGGCGATCCATTATTATAACTAATTTACTTACCATCAGACATTAGTATTAGGCCTATTACATTTTTAAACACTGCATTGTATATCTAGTCCATTATTCCACTACTGTGTTTGTTGTGTGAAACGTGTCGTCGGTAATGGACTGTAGTTGGAATACTATTGTTATACAATGTTCTAATTCTTGAAAATCCCTAACGGACTAGATGTAGAATACAGTATTAAAAAAACATAAATATGCCTAATGTCTGATGACGATAAGTTAATTAAATACTGGAAATTACTCGTGCTTGGAAATCATGAAGCAAATAAGTTGTTAGAAAAATGGTTTCGTTATGAGTGGTATCTTAAAGCCACGAGCGCAAACCTAATGTAATAGATAACCATCAGACGCTAGAGTATGAGAAAGATGGCGTTGCAAATGTTAAGTTGCTCATTTCCTGGGCTGTGCACAAACGGTTCGATATTTGATTACAGTTTTTAATGAAACTTGAAATTGAAAGCATATATTAACATGGTCCTAGCTTTTGTTAAAACGTGGCCCTAAAATATAGGGGAAATTTTTGAGGGATTTCGTATTTATTGAAAGTTTAATTAAAACTTCGTGCTGAAAGCTAAAATGCGTTAGAGCTGAATTTGAGTTCTATGCAGCAAGATTTTTTCTTTGAAACAGGCCCGGGACCAGTTTTCTGTTGCCCTGGTGCAGAGACTTATAAAGAGGTCCCTTAAATCGTACTTTAGTTTTATAGAAAATTTTAAAAGGACAATATATATAATTAATTAAGTCCCAAAAGAACAATTCTATAATTAATACATTACAAACACTAAAAATTGAAGCCCCTGGTGCAGTGCACCCTTTTCACACATACACCCCACCGCCACCACCAGTTTGATGAATGTTACATTTCTTCCGAAAGACGAGAAAAATGCCAGTCAGGGTTGAAAGGAAGAATGTGTTGTTCATCTGAGATGTCATGGGAAATGTCTATTGTTCATTTGAGGTGTCACGGGAAATGTCTGTTGTTCATTTGAGGTGTCACGGGAAATATTTGTTCTTCATTTGATGTATCACGGGAAATGTCTGTTGTTCATCTGAGGTGTCACGTGAAATGTCTGTTGTTCATTTGAGGTGTCACGTGAAATGTCTGTCTTGTTCATTTGAGGTGTCACGTGAAATGTCTGTCTTGTTCATTTGAGGTGTCACGTGAAATGTCTGTTGTTCATCTGAGGTGTCACGTGAAATGTCTGTTGTTCATTTGAGGTGTCCCGTGAAATGTCTGTGTTGTTCATTTGAGGTGTCACGTGAAATGTCTGTGTTGTTCATCTGAGGTGTCACGTGAAATGTCTTGAGATGTCGTCTTACCGTTTCACACATTCTTTTGGCTTCACTGACCATTACACAACGGAATATTAAACACGGAGATTTGTTTTCGTGTTTTTATACGTGACTTTTAAGGCTGTAACTAGAGTTAAAACTCAGCATATGTCATCTGCAAATAATGCAAATCTCGTTAGGGCGGGCAAGAAAAAAAATATTTAATTCTGCCTCTTCAACTGAGCTACCTCGTGCAGCTGTTCGTTTTTGGTGTTGTTATTTTTTGTTTTCAATGAGGTTTCATTATATATTCTAGACTTATAGCAGAAGTTTGAAACTATCTCGTGAAATGGTTTAAAAATCTCGTACTGGGGGATGTGTATTTTCCTTGACTGTACTCTGTAATCATTCAAAACCTGGCCACCAGGGGTTACAACTAAATCTTTGTTACCGTGTCTTCGTCTTTACATTACGGCAACGTTCGTATTTCGGTTCATTTTAGTTCACAAACATCTAGCAATGATGACATCTCTACACTTTATGCATAGACATTCGTAGATCATGTGAATATTGAAAGGCAATATATTTTCAGTGAAAATAGACCGAAAAAATATGGAAATTGCAATGATACATAGATCTTGGGCGCGGTATGACCAGGTGGTTAGGGCGCTCGACTCGCAAACTGAGGGTCGCGGGTTCGAATCCCCGTCACATCAAACATGCTCGCCCTTTCAGCCGTGGGGGCGTTATAATGTGACGTTTGTAAAAGAGTATCCCAATAGTTGGCGGTGGGTGGTGATGACTAGCTGCCTTCCCTCTAGTCTTACACTGCTAAATTAGGGACGGCTAGCGCAAACAAACAAACATAGATCTTGAGACACCTTGAGTCCGTAAAAAGACTATAGTTTCCGACTCCATGAGATTATATAATGTATACGCGTAATAGTGCCGTGTTGTCGTTGTTTTTCATTATTGGATTTGGTATTTTTTGTACAACTTTTAAGTCATGTAGCATTTAATTATTTTCAAATGAAAATGTCCGCTAGGAGCGCTACAGTTATACTTGCATAAATAGTGTATATTTTTCTAATTAAATCAATCAAATGATAAGTTGAGTGAGGAACTTGTAAATAATTTGTTGATGTCAACTAAACAGCGTTTGTAAACTTCCACCAGATGGCGCAACAAATTGAAAGTCGTAGCTATTACATCCATACATCTGTTTAGTCTGCATTTATGAGATTTAATGCACCCATATATTTGTTTAAACAGTAGAAAATTTGTTGTTTTTTAATTAACAGGGCATAGTATATACATTAATAGATATAATTATGGGATACACAAGCGATACACATACAGGAGTCACAAAAACTTTGGTTTGGTTTGAATTTCGCGCAAAGCCGCTCGAGGGCTGTCTGCACTAGCCGTCCCTAATTAGCAGTGAAAGACTAGAGGGAAGACAGCTAGTCAACACCAACTCCTAAGCTACTTATTTAACAACAGATAGTGGGACTGACCGCCGCGTTATAACGCTCCCACGGTTGTAAGAGCGAGCATATTTGGTGCTTAAGGGGATTCGAACCTGCTACCAACAGTTTGCGAGTCAAGCGCCCTAACCACCTGGACATGATAAAATTGTCAGAACAGATGTCATTGTTTGTCACCAGGTTCATTAAGGACAAACCTTTAATGGTTGTATAAGTGTAGTGATAATAAATGTTTTCAGAACAGATGTCATTGTTTGTCACCAGGTTCATTAAGGACAAACCTTTAATGGTTATATAAATGTAGTGATAATAAATGTTTTCTAAACAGATGTCATTGTTTGTTACCAGCTTCA
>NW_013750602.1:0-666 GCF_000517525.1 Limulus polyphemus
ATGTCTGTAAACGTTGTAAACAATGATGTCGTCATGGTTTCTGAGTTCCTTAGCAGCAGTATGGAGTTTTGGTGTTAACAGGGGGGTGTTG
This sequence comes from Limulus polyphemus, assembly GCF_000517525.1. Lineage (NCBI taxonomy): Eukaryota > Metazoa > Arthropoda > Merostomata > Xiphosura > Limulidae > Limulus > Limulus polyphemus. Next base: position 92 of record NW_013750602.1, read on the forward strand.
TCACGGTCACGTCGTTTCGTGCTTTCCGTGCAGACAAAGCTAATATTCTAGTGATCATGGACAAACAGGAATATAAGACAAAATTGGACGCCATTCTATCGGACAATAGCAAGTTTAAGAGGATTAGAGCTGACCCGACAAAAACACTAAAAACAGACGTTAATAAATTGATCGCCACTGTCAACAAACAAGCAAAGGAAAAGGTTCTCCAACCTATCATAGGAGACTATGCGCCTGGATATATCTACGGAACCGTAAAAACTCATAAACAGAACAGCCCTCTACGGCCAATCATATCACAAATTCCTACCCCTATATACAAGACAGCCAAAGACCTAAGCCACATCATCACTCCGTATATGCCTGCCCATCACATGCTAACATCTACAGACGACTTCCTCCACTTACTATATGCCATAAATCCACAGGGACTACTCGCCTCCTTGGACGTCGAATCATTATTTACCAATGTACCAGTCCAGGATACGATAGACATAATCTGCGACAACGTTTACAGACACCCGACCATGTCTCCACCCAAAATACCTGAAGAAATAATGCGCAAACTTCTATCG
>NW_013750603.1:0-1248 GCF_000517525.1 Limulus polyphemus
AGCAAGTTCTAAATCGTATGTGGTTTGTTCTCCTGAGTTATTTTTGGTTTATATGCGTTTCTCTCATCTAACTATCTGTAGATTGAGTTCCTTGTAGTTGAACATTTTCTAAAATGAGAAATATTGCACGTGTGTATATCGTTTCGAATCCTTCAAATGAAGTATCTCTCTTTGCGTCAGTTGTTTTTTCATAAGAAGCATTCGTTTTACGTGATTTCTCATATCTTTATTTCTAAACACTTTTCATATAAGCTATTTGAAATAACAAGAACTTCTGATGTGCTGAACGAACGATTTCAAAGACCCGAAGAACGGTTATAAGTATCCTTGTAAGTGAACATTATGACCAGCCTTTTCTCAATTTTTAACCATAAACTGTTTTTGTTGTGGAAAGGAAATTTTAAAAGTTAGATGAAGGATCTTTACATCCAATTGTGGGTTCTACATCTTTGTCACAACTACCCTTCATTTCGAAGTACTAAATCACATGTCGTCTGTTCGGTAGTTATTTTTGGTATTTGTGTGTGTTTCTCATATCTATCTCTCTGTTTTGAATTTTTCATATCATTTTAAAAAGTTCCTATACTTATGCAATTTTTAAAGTGTTTATATCGCTCTTGTTTCTTCACTTTTATTACCGTTTTTCTGTAATGTACATTATCAAAGATGTTTTTTTTTAATTTATTCCTTTCTGTGTTATTCCAGCGTACTTTCTTTTAACGTGCTTTCTCTATCTAAATCTAGCTAAATCTCTTGTTGCTTGAATTACGTGTTTTGTGAACAATGGTATCGATTTACATAATTTTCATGTGGTTTACAATCGTTTTATTATAATTAGCATTCTTTCGACGTTTTTTATCTAATAAAACGTTACGCACAGCCTTTTCACCTTTTCTAAAACTAAACTGTTTTCTTAGAGGATAGGAACTTAAAAGATTTAGAATATACACGAGGTTAGTTTCTTTTGAAATAATTGTGTATACTACGTTCTTCTCACAATTAACATTAATTTGGCTAGTTCTAAATCGTATGTGGTTTGTTCTCCTGAGTTATTTTTGGTTTATATGCGTTTCTCTCATCTAACTATCTGTTGATTGATTTCCATGTAGTTTCAACATTTTCTAAAATGAGAAATTTTGCACGTGTGTATATCGTTTCGAGTTCCTTCAAATGAAGTATCTCTCTTTGCGTCATTTGTTTTTTCATAAGAAGCATTCGTTTTACGTGATTTCTCATATTTTTATTTCT
>NW_013750604.1:0-3460 GCF_000517525.1 Limulus polyphemus
AGTCACTGACTATGTGTGTATACTAGCGACAACACTAGTCCTGTACATCAGTACTGGAACGTCTTTTCATTGTTACAGATACCACAGTCACTGACTATGTGTGCATTGTTACAGTTAGTTATGGGATAATAGCTTAAATATAATAAATACAGCATGAATTATTTCTTCCTGACTGGTCGAAAATGGAAACATTCTATTTTTGCTAAAATGTGAAAGATATTTAAGTTAGGGGGTTCATTTGTTTGTAGTTTAAGCACAAACCTACACAGTGGGCACGGGTATCGAAACCCGGTTTCTAGCGTTGTAAGTCCGCTATGCCACTGGGGGCTAGGGTGTTCTAGTTTCTCACAAGACTTCAATTTCGTGTTTCAAGAAGTATATATATATCGTACAAAAAACAAAGAAGGGTGCTTGATGACAACACAAGACATATTTTAAATAGTTGTTGTTAAATTGTTGTTGTTAAGCCCAATGGACATTCTCTGCTGTGCTCACCAAGAGTATCGAAACCCGATTTTGAGAGTCGTAAAATTGCAGACTTACCACTGAGGCGCTGTGGGGGTATGGGGGTGGGGGTTATTTAAAAAAGTGCCTCAAAGCTTTTCACACCATCACCGAAACTAACGAATTTTATAATTAACAAGGCAACTTAACATGTGAGACGCTAGATTCCTTGGTTTCGGCAGCGTACAATGGAACTTCGATGAAGGAAATGACGCAGTAGCGTTTTTCTTTACCAACAGTATTCGTGTGATATTGTTTTCCAATACCCTCGCTAATACTGTTACGTAAAGTGGATTTACTTCCCATTGTTACAATTAACGTGCTGTTTCAACAATGTGACTTCCACCTCCCTGATTGATTAATATGACCTACTGGTTTGTTATTCCCTGACATCTACGTTCCTGTCACGTTTCGTGTTGTCATAGTTTCCGTTTCCCTTTCTCTCGGTGTAATAATGTGACATGCTCTAATTTTCCATGGTTACCATTTGTGTCTGCTGCTCTTAGTCTATTGACATGCCTCAACGTTGTTACGAAATCTGTTTTTTTTTGTCGAGTTCATTTTGACCTCATTTACTTCTAATTCACGTCCAGTCAACGTGATCAATTAATTAAACTAGAAATATTACTAGCCTTACAAAATGGCCGCAAAAGCAATGCATTGGTGATCAAGGTCCCTATATTTGGGATTTTTTACTTTTATGGGAATTTCACAACGTCGTAAATGATTTCTAAATATCTAGTGCAGTTGTTTGTTAAATATCACTCAGTTTTTGGTAGATATCATGCAGTTGTTTGATAAATATCGTGCAGTTTGTTAAATATCGCGCAGTTGTTTGTTAGATATCGTGCAGTTGTTTGTTAGATATCATGCAGTTGTTTGTTAGATATCATTCAGTTGTTTGTTAGATATCATGCAGTTGTTTGTTAGATATCGTGCAGTTGTTTGTTAGATATCGTGCAGTTGTTTGTTAGATATCACTCAGTTTTTGGTAGATATCATGCAGTTGTTTGATAAATATCGCGCAGTTGTTTGTTAGATATCGCGCAGTTGTTTGTTAGATATCACGCAGTTGTTTGGTAGATATCACACAGTTTTTTGGTAGATATCACTCAGTTTTTGGTAGATATCACTCAGTTTTTTGGTAGATATCACAGTTTTTGGTAGATATCATTCAGTTTTTTGGTAGATATCACAGTTTTTGGTAGATATCACACAGTTTTTTGGTAGATATCACGCAGTTGTTTGTTAGATATCATTCAGTTTTTTGGTAGATATAACAGTTTTTGGTAGATATCACTCAGTTTTTTGGTAGATATCACTCAGTTTTTTGGTAGATATCACACAGTTTTTGGGTAGATATCACACAGTTTTTTGCGATATCTAACAACCAACTGCACGATATCTAACAAACTACTGCATGATATCTAACAAACAACGTTTCAATGTCTCGTGTGTGTTACTTAACTGATACTGTTTAATCTATATAAAGTAAATATTCCAAGTACTGTGCGTGTACAGAAATATTTTAATTATACACTTATGTATGGCTGTTACGTATTCACATTAATTTTTCCACCTGTAATCAAGCTTATCAAACCACACTATACTTAATATAATGCAATATTGCGTTTGCAACAGAGACATAAAATATATGACATGTTTTGTTTTGTTTTCCTTTTCAGTGCGATTTATGGCCAACATTATGTCCTGAAAGACAAAAGCGAGGTGAGTGTCTTGAGTTACTGTGAATCGAATGTTTACTGGTAAGTTACAGAGACCGTTCTCTGGGCGTCACGTGCATTTTGGTTTGGTAATCAATTTCTGTAAAACCGTTGAAATTCGATACTTCTACTTTAACAAAGATGTTAGTGTATACCGGTGAACAGAAAACGAAAAAAATTGGTTAAAAAACAAAAAAATGCTTCAAGACTTCAATGAAAATAGATTAAGCTAATGCAATATATAATTAATAAGCCGTATGACTTACTTTTCTTTAAGAAACTTCACTAGGACAAGAGATAAGCATATAAATTCTATAATTATTTTACCCATTTAAAAGTTACCCATGTATCATATTCTAAACGACATTTTGAAGGCTAGGCCTAGCGCTACTGTGTAAAACCCCTCAGATTGCGAGTCGAGCGTCCTAACCACCTGGCCATGCAGAGGCCCTAACCACCTGGCCATACCAGGCCGCCCGTGTTATTAAACTGAACATGTCGTTTCACTCCCCGCGGATTCGAATCCCCATCCCAACAAACATGTTCGCCTTTCCAGCTGTGGGAGCGTTATAATGTGACGGTCAATCCTACTATTCGTTGGTAAAAGAGTAGCCCAAGAGTTGGCGGTGGGTGGTGTTGACTAGCTTCCTTCCCTCTAGTCTTACACCGCTAAATTAGGGACGGCTGGCGCAGATAGCCCTCGTATAGCTTTGCGCCAAATTCAAAACAAACAAATAAATAACACAGGCCTGTGATGGTTTTATTGTCATGAATTTTTTACATGTTGTACAAAAATTCCGCTGAATCCGAAAATGATATCCATTTTTCTCCATCACGTACTGAGTTTTCACAAAACGTCATATGTACTTTTATATAAGTGAATCATTGTCATTAAAATCGGGTTCCATTTTGTTATGCATAAAATGTTGAAAACCACTGGCTATAGATTTCTCTAGACCAATCGCGACGTGAGTCTTATCGATTGTTCTAGAATCCACGAGAAACACACCACCAGTATATAAACGTTTAACAGGTCGCATGACGTGTCATTTCTGGATAGTATTTGTTTGTGCGTGCACTTTGACATTATTTTGTTCCTTTCAATATTATTTATTTGTTGCTATGGCAACAAGAGGTTGTGTAAATGACCCAAACATATTCTGTTATATTTGTGGTAACTTTATTGTAAATAAACAAAGGCAAAACATTACAGCATTCGTCAAAAAAGTGTA
>NW_013750605.1:0-4042 GCF_000517525.1 Limulus polyphemus
GTTTCTTCTTATCGTCAGTGCATAGTATTGTTAAATCTTGTGTGTTCTTATTGGCTGTACACAGTATTGTTAAATCTTGTGTCTTCTTATTGACAGTACACAGTATTGTTAAATCTTTTGTCTTCTTATAGACAGCACACATAATCTTTAAATCTTGTGGCTTGTTATTGATAGTTCACAGTATCGTTAAATCTTATTTCTTGTTATTGATAGTACACAGTATTGTTAAATCTTGTGTCTTGTTGTCGACAGTACACAGTATTGTTAAGTCTCGTGTCTTCTTATTGACAGTACACATAATCGTTAAATCTTTTGTCTTGTTATTGATAGTACACAATATCGTTAAATCCTCTCGCTTGTTAGTGATAGTACACACTATTGTTAAATCTTGTGTCTTCTTATCGACAGTACCCAGTATTGCTAAATCTTGTGTTTACTTTTTGAAAGTACACAGTATTGTTAAGTCTCGTGTTTTCTTATTGACAGTACACATAATCGTTAAATCTTGTGGCTTATTATTGATAGTACACAATTTTGTTATATCTTGTGTCTTCTTATTGACATTACACAGTATTTTTAAATATTGTGTGTTGTTATTGATAATACATAGTATCGTTAAATCTCTGTCTTGTTATTGACAGTACACAGCATTTTTAAATCTTGTGTTTTATTATTGACAGTACACAGTATTGTTAAATCCCGTGTCTTCTTATCGACAGTACACAGTATTGTTAAATCTTGTGTCTTCTTATTGATAGTACACAGTATTGTTCAATCTTGTGTCTTCTTATTGATAGTACACAGTATCGTTAAATATTGTGTCTTCTTATAGACATTACACAATATCGTTAAATCTTGTGGCTTGTTAGTGATAGTACACAGTATCGTTAAATCTTGTGTCTTCTTATTGATAATACACAGTATTGTTAAATCTTGTGTCTTCTTATTGACAGTACACAGTATTTTTAAATATTGTGTTTTATTATTGACAGTACACAGTATTGTTAAATCCTGTGTCCTTTTATCGACAGTACACAATATTTTTAATCTTTTGTCTTCTTATTGACAGTACACAGTATTGTTAAATCTTCTGTCTTCTTATTGACATTACACAGTATTGTTAAATCTTGTGTGTTGTTATTGATAATACACAGTATTGTTAAATCTTGTTTCTTCTTATTGATAGTACACATTATCGTCAAATCTTGTGTCTTCTTATCGACAGTCCATAGTATTGTTAAATCTTGTGTCTTCTTATTTGCAGTACACAGTATTTTTAAATCATGTGTTTTTTATTGACAGTACACATAATCGTTAAATCTTGTGTCTTCTTATTGACAGTACACAGTATTGTTAAATCTTGTGTTATCTTATTGATAGTACACAGGATTGTTAAATCTTGTGTTCTAATTGATAGTACACAGTATTGTTAAATCATGTGTCTTCTTATTGACAGTACACAGTATTGCTAAATCTTATGTCTTCTTATTGACAATACACTGTATAGTTAAATCTTGTGTCTTGTATTGATAGTACACAGTATTTTTAAATCTTGTGTCTTCTTATTTATAGTACACAGTATAGTTAAATGTTATGTCTTCTTATCGACAGTACACAGTATTGATAAATCTTGTGGCTTGTTATTGATAGTACAAAGTATCGTTAAATCTTGTGTCTTCTTATTGATAGTGCATAGAATTGTTAAATCTTGTGTCTTCATATTGACAATACACAGTATCGTTAAATCTTGTGGCTTGTTAGTGATAGTACACAGTATCGTTAAATCTTGTCTTTTTATTGATAGTATATAATATTGTTAAATCTCTTGTCTTCTTATTGACAGTACACAATATTGTTATATCTTGTGTCGTCTTATTGATATCACACAGTATTGTTAAAACGTTTGTCTTCTTATTGATAATAAACAGTATCGTTAAACCTTGTGTCTTGAAAGATTCAATAAGTAGACACAAGATTTAACAATCCTATGCACTATCAATAAGAAGAAACAAGAATTAAAGATACTGTGTACTATCAATAACAAGACACAATATTTAACAATACTGTTTACTGTCAGTAAGAAGACACAAGATATAACAATACTGTGTACTATCCGTACACAGTATTGTTCCATCTTGTGTCTTCTTATAGACAGTACACAGTATCGTTAAATCTTGTGTTATCTTATTGATAGTACACAGGATTGTTAAATCTTGTTTTCTAATTGATAGTACACAGTATTGTTAAATCATGTGTCTTCTTTGTGACAGTACACAGTATTGCTAAATCTTGTGTCTTCTTATTGACAATACACTGTATACTTAAATCTTGTGTCTTGTATTGATAGTACACAGTATTTTTAAATCTTGTGTCTTCTTATTTGTAGTACACAGTATCGTTAAATGTTGTGTCTTCTTATCGACAGTAAACAGTATTGATAAATCTTGTGTCTTGTTATTGATAGTACAAAGTATCGTTAAATCTTGTGTCTTCTTATTGACAGTACACAGTATTGTTAACTCTCGTGTCTACTTATTGACAGTACACAGTATTGTTCCATCTTGTGTCTTCTTATTGACAGTACACAGTATCGTTAAATTTTGTGGCTTGTTAGTGATAGTACACAGTATCGTTAAATCTTGTCTTCTTATTTATAGTACATAGTATTGTTAAATCTTGTGTCTTCTTATTCATAGTACACAGTATTGTTAAATCTTGTGACTTTCTATTGACATTACACAGTATTGTTAAATCTTGTGTCTTCTTATTGATAGTACACAGTATCGTTAAATCTTGTGTCTTCTTATTGATAGTACACATTATTGTTAAATCTTGTCTTCTTATTGATAGTACACAGTATTGTTAAATCTTGTATCTTCTTATTGATATCACACAGTATTGTTAAATCTCTTGTCTTCTTATTGATAGTACACAGTATCGTTGATACTTTTTGCCCTTTAGTGATAGTACACAGTATTGTTAAAACGTTTGTCTTCATATTGATAATACACATTATCGTTAAATCTTGTGGCTTGTAAGAGATAGTACACAGTACTGTTATATCTTGTGTCTTCTTACTGACAGTAAACAGTATTGTTAAATCTTGTGTCTTGTTATTGATAGTACACAGTATCGTTAAATCCTCTCGCTTGTTAGTGATAGTACATACTATTGTTTGATCTTGTGTCTTCATATCGACAGTACCAATTATTGTTAAATCTTGTGTTTTCTTATTGAAAGAACACAGTATTGTTAAATCTTGTGTCTTGTTTTCGACAGTACATAGTATTGTTAAATCTCGTGACTTCTTATTGACAGTACACATAATCGTTAAATCTTGTTGCTTGTTATTGATAGTACACAGTATCGTTAAATCTAGTGGCGTGTTCGTGTAGTACACAGTTTTGTTATATCTTGTGTCTTCTTTTTGACATTACACAGTATTGTTAAATCTTGTGTGTTGTTATTGATAATACACAGTATTGTTAAATCTTCTGTCTTCTTATTGATAGTACACATTATCGTTAAATATTGTGTCTTCTTATCGTCATTGCATAGTATTATTAAATCTTGTGTCTTCTTATCGACAGTGCATAGTATTGTTAAATCTTGTGTCTTCTTATTGGCAGTACACAGTATTTTTCAATATTGTGTTTTCTTATTGACAGTACACAGTATTGTTAAATCCTGTGTCTTCTTATCGACAGTACACAAAATTTTAAATATTTTGTCTTCTAATTGACAGTACACATTATTGTTAAATCTTGTGTCTTCTTATCGCAAGTACACATTACTGTTGAATCTTGTGTCTTGTTATTGATAGTACACAGTATCATTAAATCTTGTGTCTTCTTTTCGCAAGTACACATTATTGTTGAATATTGTGTCTTGTTATTGATAGTACACAGTATCATTAAATCTTGTGTCTTCTTACGATAGGACATAGGATATGTTCCATCTTGTGTCTTCTTATTGACAGTACCCAGAATCTTTTAATTTTGTGGCTTGTTAGTGATAGTACACAGTATCGTTAAATCTTGTC
>NW_013750606.1:0-1247 GCF_000517525.1 Limulus polyphemus
GTTTAAACAAAGAACCACCGATCTACAAATATAGTTATTAAACAACAATCTCCAGTCATGAGACTTCTTTACTCTGTATTATATATATATTCCTGTGTCTAGTAAACTATTTTAACCTGATTTTAAGCCAAGATTTTACTTAAGTGAAGCCATGTTGATTATCCAATAAAATTCTAAACTTTGTTAAATGACTTTGCAAAGGATCTTTTATCAGACTTTCCAAAACTTTTCCATCTGTCACACTGCTGGTGTAGTCTTGTTTTTATAGTGTCAAATAACTATAGCTCTATTACTACCAGATATTTGATATATTCTTAATGTTACATGTGTTACACTACTGATGTAGTCATGTTATTATAGTGTCAAATAACTATAGCTTTATTACTATCAGAGTTAATATATTCTTGATGTGACATCTGTTACACTGCTGGTGTAGTCTTGTTTTTATTGTGGTGAATAATTATAGCTCTATTGCTATCAGGTATTTGATATATTATTGATGTGACATCTGTTACACTGCTGGTGTCGTCTTGGTATTATTGTGTCAAATAACTATAGCTCTATTACTATCAGATATTTGATATCTGTTACAATGCTGGTGTAGTCTTATTATTATTATGGTGTTTCAAAATAACTATAGCTATATTACTATCAGATATTTGATATATTCTTGATGTAGTGTCTGTTACACTGCTGACGTAGTCTTGTTATTATAGAGTCAAATAACTATAGCTCTATTACTGTCAGATATTTGATATATTCTTCATGTTACATCTGTTACACTGCTGATGTAGTCTTGTTATTATTGTGTCAAATAACTATAGCTATATTACTATCAGATATTTGATATATTCTTCATGTTACATCTGTTACACTGCTGATGTAGTCTTGTTCTTATTGTGTCAAATAACTATAGCTTTATTACTACCAGATATTTGATATATTCTTGATGTGATATCTGTTACACTGCTGATGTAGTCTTGTTATTATTGTGTCATGTAACTATAGCTCTATTACTACCAGATAGTTAATATATTCTTGATGTGACATCTGTTATACTGCTGATGTAGTCTTGTTATTATTGTGTCAAATAACTATAATTATCAGATAGTTGATATATTCTTGATGTGACAGCTGTTACACTGCTGATGTAGTCTTGTTGTTATTGTTTCAAATAACTATAGCTCTATTACTATCAGATATATGATATATTGTTGATGTGACATCTGTTACACTGCTGATGTAGT
>NW_013750607.1:0-1249 GCF_000517525.1 Limulus polyphemus
AAATTAACTAGTAACAAAAGAACAATAAGAAAATAACAAACAGAGTTAGGGAAAAAATAACATAAATAAAAGATAATGAATTTACAGTATATTTACAATGTGTACAGAAATGATACAATATGTACAGAGTAGCTGAAAGTTTATACAATATGTACAAAAATTATTATACAATACAACAATGTTTAATATAATATAAAATTACAGAAGAAAAAATTCAAAATATAAGATGAATTCTCTCCCCGCAAATGGGAGAAACATCAAGATGCCAGTGACTGTAGAACTCCCTAGTTCCCAGTAGCTGCACTGGCTTTTGAATACAAAGAAACAACAGCCAGAGCAGAACCCAGGGAAGTCTGGTCAGACAGGAACAGGCTGACATCGTCAGCATGACTAACATACTTTATAGACACTCCACCCGGCAGGGAAATACCTCGGATGGAAGTCGTGTGAAAAATGTACGAGAGAAGGCACTCAATTACTAGTTTGTACAAAGAAGGCGATAGTGGACAATCTTGAAGAACACCTTGAGCGAGAACAAAAGGTGATGTCAAGAATCCATTCACCAGAAGCCTACTAGAGGCACCAGTGTAGAATGCCTTCAGGTAACACACAAATGAGGAGGGGAAGCCATATTTCCCCAGAACGTACCACAAGAAATCGTGGTGAACTCGATCAAAGGCCTTGCTCTGATCGAGTGAAACAAAAATTGCCGGGACATCACGATCGGTTAGAAAGTGGAATAAGTCCCGGAGAAGGACAAGGTTATGTTGAATACTTCTACCCTGTACCCCACACGGTTGGGTGCTAAGGACCAGGGAAGGCATTACAGTACTCAAACGAGCACACAAAACCTTCGCCACAATTTTTGAATCAACGTTCAGGAGAGATATCAGTCTCCAAGAAGAGATGCTGGACGAGTGTTCAGGATCCTTACAGAGTAAGGTAATCATCCCTTCCAGCGTACCAGCAAGTAAATGGCCACGTGTCAAGCAGTCATTAAAGACCTTCACGAAGGAAGGACCAATGACATGCCACACGTGGCGGTAAAACTCAACTGGCAGGCCATCCGGCCCTGGACACTTACCCAAAGGTAAGCTCTGGATGGCAACCCAACAGTCACCCACGGAGAGAGGACGAGACAATTCCTCGTGGAGTGACTGGTCCAGGGTCGGCAAGAACTGGGTGATGTTATCCCAAACACTACGATCAACAGGCGTTTCCGAAAACAGTGAGCTAAAATGTGCAACGC
>NW_013750608.1:0-834 GCF_000517525.1 Limulus polyphemus
GCACCTTTGGCCATCTAGCTTTCCTGTCACATAGACACTGTGTGTGCTTGGCTATTTTACACCTAGCTGTTGGGACTTTCATGATGGGGGTTGGTGGGCGTCGCTCATCACCAACCACTACTGGTCTCCTTGAGGCCGAATTGTTGGTAATATTCTTCCTACACTGGCTCCTCAAATGTCCGTGCTTTCCACAGTTCCAACAACCTTTCTGGATACCAGCCTTTCCTGCTGTGGCATCTCCCCTGTGTTGAAGTTGCCAGCATTGAGCTCTCTTGTGCCCAGATTTGTTACAGTGCCAGCAAAGTCCCTCAAACTTCTCTGAAAGCTGTCCTTTTCTGGCCTTGAATCCAGATGACTGTACCAACCTTGGTACCTCTGTGCTGGACATAATGAAGAATTCAAATTCGAGAGCTCTGGCCATTGCATCCTGCATGGTAGAGGGGTGTGCTTGCTTCACTTGTATCTTAAGTTGTGGACTGTCCAAGGCATCTACGAACTGATCCCTCAGCAACAGCTTGAGGACATCGGGTGGTGCAGTTGGGTAGCCCTTGTGTGCCATACTTTCCAAGTCCTGTGCCAGCTCTTGCAGGCTCTCCCCTTTAGCACGAACTCTCGTCCTGGACCTAGCCCTGTAGACTTCTGACTGATTTTGGGTTCCGTACCTGAGTTCTAGAGCTGCTACACGTGCTCTATAGTTGTGCCTGTCGGCTGCTGACAACCATCCAAGTATTTCCAGTGGTTGTCCTATCAAGATCGTTGCCAGATATACTTTCTGCTCCTCTGTCCCTCCGTTCATTTCTGCCAGTAGCTCAAATTCTGCTCTATATGCTTCCC
>NW_013750609.1:0-1888 GCF_000517525.1 Limulus polyphemus
ATTCATATCTGGGATGTGACTTCTAATGGGACTGAATATGTCTGCATTAGGGTTTAGTTGCGGGCTCTGTAAGAGGCTTGCCATTGTCTGGGTCTAATTAAGTCGATGGTTAATGTATCATTTTTGTGTAAAAGACAATAGATCATCCTTTAATGTATCTAATTCGCTTTTAAATTTACTAATGTTTTCCATTTGTACTTCTTGCCACTGTTGTTGACTTTCCTGTAGTTGCTGCTGACTTTCTTCCTGTTTCCTTTCTTGTTCTAGTTGCCACTGCTGTAATCTCTCTTCTTGTTTCTTTTCTCGTTCTTATTGTTTCTTTACTTTTCCTCCAACAACTGCTGTAATCTTTCTTCTTGTTTCTTTTCTCGTTCTTCTTGTTTCTCTTCTTTTTCCTCCAACAACTGCTGTAATCTCTTATCTTGTTTCTTTTGCTGTTCGAGCTGCCACTGTTGCAGGTTTTCTTGCAACTGCTGTTGTCTCTCTGCTTGTTTCTTTTCTTGTTTATTTTCTCGTTCTTCTTGTTTTATTTGCTGCTCTTGTATTGTTGCCATCAAGTCTGCTAGGCTGTAGTTTGATTTTCCGCCTCTCGTTTCCATTTTTTTTGTCCCACTCTCTGACACCAATTTGTTACGTCTCCGTTCGTTCGTTAATTTTCCGTAAATTCGTTCTGACGAAACTTTAGCGACACAAGTCATTTCTTAAATAAAACTGGTTTATTCTTTCTGAATATAACTTTACGATACACTTAATTTCAACAGTTGCGCTATAATTCTCAGCGAACGTCTCACGTGCTCGACTTCAACAATACTCAGGGCAATTACTCATTACCTTTATCCGTCACGTTGTGAGTGTCTTATATATACCAGACTACCCCCAATCTAGTAGTCTCCCGACAATTCACGAAGGAACAGGATATTTCTAGAAGGAGGTGGCGTGATACTAGTCACGTGACCTCGCTGACGCAACAATATGTTTGTGATTTAAGATATGCCGCATTAAGCTATCTGTAGCGTTTGAAGAGCATAAAAAACTACACCTGTGGTAGTATTGATTACCCCAGAGTGCATGTTAGCACAGTTTAAAAATAACTTATGAGAATTTCTTTACAAAAGTATGGTTTGGTTTGTTTTGAATTTCGCGCAAAGCTACTCGAGGGCTATTTGCGCTAGCCATCCCTAATTTAGCAGTGAAAGACTAGAGGGAAAGCAGCTAGTCATCACTACCCACCGCCAACTCTTGGGATACTCTTTTACCAACAAATAGTGGGATTGACCATCACGTTATAACGTCCGCATGGCTGAAAGGGCGAGCATGATTGGTGGGACGGGGATTCAAACCCGCTACCCTCAGATTGCGAGTCAAGCGCCCTAACCACCTGGTCATGCTGGGCCCTTTTACAAAAGTAACATCCTATACTTGCTGGACAATACAGGTCTTCCTATGCACTGAACCTCAAAGAAATACACTTAATTTGCTCAAAAAATCCAGAATCGTCTTATACATGGATTGTCTTATACACTGATAAATATGGCAGTTAGTTAGGATCATTAGTCAACTTTCTTGTTTTGGTTTCAGAGTTTCTAGTTTTTAGTGCTGAAATTTTTAACACTATCGCAACCTTAAAAACCAACATGTACTAAACTGCCAGGCAAATAATATCCGTAACTTAGAACTGTTACGTCTCCGTTTGTTAATTAACTTTCCGTAACTTCGTTCCGACGAAACTTTAGCGACACAAGTCCTTACTTAATAAAACTGGTTTATTCTTTCCGAATACAACTTTACGATATACTTATTTTCAACAATCACGCTAAAACAAACGCTATAACGAACGTTAACTTCAACAATACGTCTCTCTCTGACTGCCGTTCAATTACTCATTAGG